>NW_007215166.1:614920-634674 GCF_000164805.1 Carlito syrichta
CCCGGCTGATTTTTTGATTTATTGTAGAGATGAGGTCTCGCTGCCCAGGCGGGTCTCGAACCCGCGAGCTCAGGCAATCCACTCACCTCAGCCTCCCAAAGGCACAGGATTACAGGCTGAGCCACCGAGCCTGACTGAGCATTTTCTTAATGACGCTGTCTCCTATAGGATTCTACTCAAACTAGTCATGAAAATTTCAGGAGGAAAAATACATGATGTATCCATTTTTTTAATTATGAAGAGAAATTACTAAAATATAGCTAGTTATCAGTTAGGACTGTGACCATCACCATAATAATGATGATCATAGTGAACATCAGCTGAGTGAAAATCATAGGCGAGATACGTTTCATCCCTTCTGTCCTTGAGGTCTGGAACCCCATGGTTGTCCAGGATGGTATGTCCAGAATAGGTGCTCAAGAAACATTTGTTGATGGAATTATGAATGAACAGATGAACCTAAGAGCATAATTCACTAGACTACATGAAAGTGACTGAATCATGATCATGACATACATGTATATACACCTTCAAACTAACTTCAAAGTAAAGGAAATACTCAACTAATTTTATATTTTAATTGCTACTATGATAAACCCAACTAATTATGAACTAACATGACCAGTAACTAGAGGGAATTAAGCCAATAATTACCAGTAATAACTAAAGAATAGCATTACTAATTAGCACTCTATCTCCTACGCTGAGTTAAAGGAAAATAACAAGACAGTTTGGGGTAAAGAAAGAACTAGAAGCACACAGATCCCAAGCACTGACATTAAGTTCTAAGACTCAAGACTGTTTCCATTCCACACCTGTGTAGCTTGAGCTATATGAAATTGCTGTTTTTGTTAAAAGACTCAAATATTTTCCATTTCATATGACTCAATTGAATATTTTCATGCAGGGATCCCTGAGCTGAACTAAAAGGAAAGGTAAGAAATTACTATAGGTTAGGAATATTACTAATAGTTCAAAGTTCACTCTTTGAAGAGATCTTAAAAGAAATTCTTTCAAAATTTCTACCATCTGTATTTATGTATTTATTTGTATGATCAATATTCACACCTTGAATACATTCAATCAGTCCCTGCTTACAGGGACAAAGATTTCATAGCAGAGGAGATAAATACGTAAGCAAAGAAAGCTCTAAAGTTTAGGTAAATATGTAAGCTCACTAGATGAGTCAAACTGAAATGAACTTTCCGAGTTCCTTCAGTATTTGCTCATTAATGCAGAAGTGATAATAACAGGCTTCTGAGGGACTCTCCCCTACTTTCTTACTCAAAGTACAAGTACTAGTTGGGAAAGGGAAGTCTTGAGTCTTGGACTATTGCAAAAGTAGAGAAATATTGGTTCTTAATATTGTGTTAAAAAGAAATATAGATCTTGGAGATTACTTTTAATTGTGGGTATACACACATACACACACACACATATACATTTATGTGTCACATGAGGACATTTTGGTCAATAACAATACATGACAGCAGTTTCATAAGATTATAATACTGTATTTTTACTATACTTTTCTATTTTTAGATATACAAATACTTACCATTGTGCTACACTTGCCTTCAGGATTCAGTAAAGTAACATGCTGTACAGGTTTGTAGCCTAGAAGCAGTAGGCTAGACCATCTAGGTTTGTGTAAGTGTACTCTAGGATGTTTGTACAGTGACAACATTGCCAACAAAGCATTTCTCAGAATGAATCCCTTTCATAAAACAACACATGACTGAATTTCAATATATACATATTTATCAAGAACCAAGCAGGTATAAATATTATGCTGGATACCATGCTGGAGAATACAATAATAATTAAGGCAATGGTCCTCACCTTCATGGATCTTAATTCTAGCCAGAAAGAGAGAAGTAAACACAACAAACTATAAAGGCAAAGGTTAACAAACCAGGAAAGAGAATCAAGTAAAGTGGATAGTGGCCAGCAGGCTTGAGGGGAAAGGTAGAAGAATCAAGAATGGCTTTAGGGAGAAGTGGTATGTGAGCAGGTCATGAAGAATGACCAGAATCCTGGCAGGTAGTGACTGGAGAGGGAGGGTAGTGATTAGAGAGTTTAAAACCAGAAGGGAAGAAAGAGAGAGAGAGAGAGAGAGAGAGAAGAAAGAAAGAAAGAAAGATAGATAGAGGAGAAAAAGCAACAGAGAGGACCACAAGGAAAGAGCAATATCAGAGGAATCCCAAATGCCTGGAGCACACAGGGTATAGAGTGATATGCAGGGGAAGGATGGAAGAATATTAGGGTTAGAATGTGGAAGATCTTAACTATGAAGGAAAGAGTCTAATTTATTCTGTAGATAGTAGAGAGGCACTAAAGGATTTCAGGCAGAAATAATTAATAGAGTCACGTTTTAGGGAGACAAATCTGACAGCCGTATGTAAGACAGATTGGAGGTGGCAGAAAGCAGGGGTGGTACCTTTGGTGGGAAAAGCAGCAGTGGTGGAGAGGTGAGTTATAATTCAGGAACAACGGAGGAGGAGAAAGGGGGTGAGAGGCCAAATGAGTGTGGTGATATGAACATGGCACTGAGCAAATGCATGTCAGAAACACAGCAGAGACTGCCTTAGTGGGATGTGGTGGCCACTTATGAGTGGAGCAGGAGGCACCAGAAGGTGAAGCAAACAGCAAAGTTGCAGGCTAAAATGACCCGAAATGAGGACATGATGAGCTTATCTCATTAGAGGGTACACGGATGGAAAGGTGTTCAACAGGAGATGATGAAGATAGATTTGGGATCGGGAGCGAGGCCAGAGCCTATTTTGAAGTCAAACTCCTAGAGTTGAAAAGTTACTAATTTACTGATTTAGAAAATACTGTATAACTAATAAAAGGCAATGTTTTCACCAGGAAAATTAAACTGATAGAATGATAAGTCATAATACGTGGTTAAATGAGTTCAATTAGGTTGTAAAATGAGTTTTAAAGATGGAAGGGAGAGAGTCAATGGGAAAATGAACTGAAAGCTCATAGGGAAAGAGGGAACGAAAGCAGCACTTTAAATAAAACCTTTATTTTAAAGATATGGGGTTCAATTCAGGGTTAGGTATATAAATTCATTATGCAGGTACCCCTGTTAATGAGGTGTGCAAGAGAATTCACTTAAAGGATGAAGACTGGAAGCCTTGCTGGCATTGAAGAAGAAGTACATGAGGCAATTTCAATTTTCAAATCAGAATTTACAATGACAAAGTCCACTGTGGTGCTAAATTAAGAAGGAAGTTAACTAAAAATGGGTAAGACTGTCTGGGACAGCTCTTTTCATTTTAGTATCCAAGGCTACATCTGAGAGGACAAAAAGAGCAACATTTTAATAAGAAGGTCTGACAAACTCTAAAAGCATTGAGTGGAAGTCAAATAAAAGGACACTGGGATGGGCTCACCAGAACTATTTGTTTGAAAGATGGAAGGAGATTTGTTTTTCCAGTGTTACATAAACTAATCACCAGTATTTAAAGTTTACTGCCTCTTGGTAATCCCAACTTCTAGAATGACTTAGATGTTAACAGACATGCTCCAGCATTGTTTCCACACAAAGTCAGTGACTGCCTTTTCTTGTTAGAAATATGAGTCACACTTTCTCTTAAATATCCCCTCTACTCCTCCCTTTTTATTTGCTAATATAATTCCGAACGAGTGGCATGTACAAAGACCTTCATTTTGACAACTCTTCTACATTTGAGAACTTGCCTTAAAAAACTGTAGGCACATGTATTATTTTTTTCTAATTACTTCAGGCGATTACCAAATATTCTGAAAGCTTACATTTTCTGAGTCCTCTAATATTTTGCTATGAAAACCTACATGCTCTAGAAATATCAGGCTGCCTTGAAGTTCGATTTTGCAAGAACATAAACAGACATCAATGGCTGCATAAAACTTAAATTGAATAAAGTTACCATCGCTTGTCCATCTTTACAAGTGATAATTGCTATACTATGTTAAAGTTACAAGTATAAACCTGGAGATTTTTGAGACAAAAAGCTATAACATATATGTCAAGTGACAACAAAACAAAAAAATCATTTGGGAGGCTGAGGTGAGTGGATTGCCTGAGCCCGCGGGTTCGAGACCCGCCTGGGCTACTTGGCGAGACCTCATCTCTACGATAAATCAAAGAATCAGCCGGGCATGGTAGCACGTGCCTGTAATTCCGGCTACTCGGAAGGCTGACGTGGAAGGATCGCTGGAGCCCAGCAGGTCGAGGCTGTGGTGGCCGGGAGCGGCCACTGCACTCCAGTCTGGGTGACAGAGTGAGACTCCAACTCAAAAAAAAAAAAAAAAATCATAAATAGTATATGAATCTGCCTTCCTAGGGATGTAAAAAAATAATACAGAGCTTGAATACAAAAAACAAAGAAACTAGTCTAACCAAAGGCAATTAAACTTGAACATAGGATGAGAAAGAAGAGATAATAATAGTGCCTGACATTTCAGTTAGGAAATGATCAAGTTGGGTCCTCTGACTCCTTGACCTACAAATGATGTGGCGCTGCTGATGATGCTGATGAACAAAACGATGACTGCCATTTTTAAATCCCTTACTAGGCACATATTATCTCATTTAATCCTCACAACAATCCTATAAGGAAACTATTTTAGTTATCCCCATTTCACAGATAAGGAAATTATAGCTTCCTTGAACTCTTGACAGGATATATGAGACTAAGTAGAAGTAAAGACATACAAAAAGAATTTGACCAATGATGTCAAAGAAGAAACACCTACAAAAGAAAGAGGCTAGAGAATGCGGAAACACAGCAGATGACCAAAGGGTGCATTACAATAAGATAATCATTGAAAATCCAATATATAATCAAGGAAAAATGTAAGAAATCGAATTTTTTTTTCTTCCAACAGACTATCACTCCATCTCAAAAATAAAGTTAAAGAGGCGATCTCTTTTGCATATTTTCACTTTGTAAAGATAACAGTTGTTCAATGAGTACACATTTAAAAGAGTACATATATTAAAACTTTAACAAATTCAACTGTTAAAATGTAATTTTAAGATGGTCTTGTTTGGTTGAGGAAGGACCTAGAAAAATTTTGATGGTTCAGCTATTTCCCAGAGGATTTTGTTTAGTCCATTGCACACATATGCCCAATGTCCACACCCTAAGGTGAGGCAGACAGACAGATCCACTGTCCTTGTTTGGCAATAGGAGTGGTACCCCCCCCAACAGGTGACAAATGGGAAGAAACCTGAGGACCACAGTGGATATCAGTGAGGTGACTGAGCAGCAGTCACAGAAGAAAAACAATTAAAGTTTGAAGCACCCTGCAGAAGTATAGTCACAGGAAGAAACAAACTAAAAATGAGCGTTGCAGAGAAAACATCTGTAAGTAGTGCTACTGTTGGGGGCAGGCAGACCCTCAGGCAGTCCCTTGCCAGGCAGTGTCAGTGTAAACCAACACCTCAGCCATGGGAATTTTTGCTCTAGATCAAAAGGACAGCAGCAATGCCATCTGCTGTTTGCTTAGAAAAATGGTAAGAGCAGATGTTTCCACGTGCTGACCCGCCATCCCTTGACTAAGAAGCCACTTGAAAAATAATCATGAAATAGCACAGAAGAAACATCTGCACAGCGTACAGCGGACCACCAATCACGCAGCACAGGAAAGAAGGAACAAGCCACGCACCCACAAAATGGTGGTAGGCAGGTTCCCAACAAGTGGTTGGGGGCCCTCGTGTGTACATGGCAGAGGAGCACACGTAAAGGCAAAAGCAGTACTGGGCAAGGGGCAGTCAGAATGTTCCCTGTGGAGGTCAGTAATTTCAGGGGGAAACCCTAACCTCTTTCAAATATCTTCGGAAAGCTCAGAGCTACACATTCGCTTCTCAGACTTCTCTCTGTTGTTGCCTATGATATAATTTGATTTTGTTTAGCCTACATTTTAGGCATCACTGAAATTAAATGATTAGCGGTTCCTTAAGAACAAGCCATGGCCTGTAGATGAAAAAAAAAACCCAGATGCAAAGTGCCTGTGCAACACGAGGTCAGGACATGGTGAGAGGATTTGCATCTCACCTCTCCTGCTACCAGGAGCTCCAAGAGGGCCTCACAGCCCCAGGGTGAGGCTGAGGCAAACCAGGGATCTCGGAAATTGCTGAGTCACTTGCCAGCCACCAGGGGGGTGGCAGAAGCTCGGCCTCAGAAGGAACCAAGTGTCATTTAGGATTTGCACCTCCAGCGTGCGCCCCTTGCTTAGTGGCCACCCCTGCCACCCCGTGAGAGTTCATCCTCTTGCTTTGAAATCTTCTCCTGCCACTCAGCTGGATGCAAGTCTTCGGGCCCCATTTCCCACCAGCTAATCATCAGCTCAGCCGCTCAAACAATTTTCTCAGCCAGAACACATGTACTTGGGAGTAAATATTATTCAGGAAATTCAGAATTTTTCAAAATCACAAGTTTTCCCTTTGTGCACATGGAGAACAAAATGTTTACATGACCTGTATTTCCTCTTAAATATGTTATACTTTTCTATTTCGGAATTTGCTTTAAGGGCACTATTTTTTTTTAACTTTATTCAATTATTTGTTCCATCCTCTTTTAATTTATTTTTCTGATGTGGTGATCGGTTGCCTAGTCTGTCCTAAATGGTTTTGGTTTTGTAATTTAGAGGAGAGAGAAATTTGTCTCATTTTAAAATGAACTCTTCCTTTTCCTTCCTGCCACGAAGGACACAGTTTCTACTGACCAGAGAAGTAGACTGTTTTATTTTCTTAATACAGTCCAGCACATAATAAATGCTTCAGTGTTTGAATAAATACAAAAGGAATTTCAGGAGAGGGGTTATTGAAAATTACTGCTATATCGTAAAACCACCAGAAGTAATACAGAATCTCCCTAAAAATGAAACACAAGTGCTAGTGAGGATCTTTAATTCTGGAATCGCTACCATAGCCTCCTCCCAAACTCTTGGGAAGCAGAAAGATTGATGACACTCTTTACTTATAGCAAGCTAGCCTTTGGAGGAAGATGTCACAACACGCTGATTTTTTATATGTTCTAATGCAAGTGGGATCTTTAAAGTTTGTTTTCTTAGATCCCATCAATTATATAATACAATATATGATATTATTTAAGCCACACATCATTGCCAAAGGGGGATGGAAAGAATGAATGGATTACTTAATTTTCAAAACTGAAAAAGATTTTGTGTCCTTCAAAGTTGTGGTCTTATTAGACAACAGATATCATCAGCATTCTTTTCACACTTGGCACGTTAGGAAATCTTCAGGGTATGCTCTCTGAGTTTTTTTTCTTTCCCTCTCTCTCTTTTTTTTTTTTTTTTCATACATCCCTCAGTGGTTACAAAGCTTTTCTTTTGAGAGTTCATTCGAACTTTTTAAATACTGAGCTGTCATTCAGAGGCAACCACTGGTAATAACATGATCAAGTTGGATACCATTTGGATAAAATCAAGATGTGGTTTCAACGAGCTATATAAGTGATTAGTGATTTTCTTCTGTGGCCCAAATTGGCTCTAAGGGTATAACAAAAACATTTTGAGGAGTGCTACGACAATGCTTTCTAAGGTGGCAATTTTGATGGTTAATACTTCTCTGCATACAGGCATACCTTGGAGATGTTGAGGGTTCGGTTCCAGATCACTGCAATAAAGCAATTGTCACAATAAAGCAAGTCACAAGAATCTGCTGGTTTGCCAGTGCTTATAAACGTTATGTTTACAGCTGGGCTTGGTGGCTCAGCCTGTAATCCCGTGCCTTTGGGAGGCTGAGGTGAGTGGATTGCCTGAGTCTGCGGGTTCGGGACCCTCCTGGGCAGGCAAGACCTCATCTCTACAATAAAAAAAAAAAAAAAATTAGCCGGGCGTGGTAGCATGCGCCTGTAGTTCCAGCTACTTGGAAGGCTGAGGCGGATGGATTGCAGGAGCCCAGCAGGTCGAGACTGCGGTGGCCAGGAGCGGCCACTGCACTCCAGTCTGGGCGACAGAGTGAGACTCCAACTCAAAAAAAAAACCAACAAAAGTTATGTTTACAATATGCTGTTGTCTATCAAGCATACAATGGCATTATGTCTAAAAATAATTTACATATCATAATTAAACATACTTTACCGCTAAAAAGTGCTAATAAGGTGAGCATATGCTGTTGGAAAAATGGCCCTGATAGACTTGCTTGAAAAAGGGTTTCCACACACTTTCTATTTGAAAAAAAAAATCAACATCTGTGAAGTACAATAATGCAAAGTGCAATAAAATGAGGTATGCTTGTATTTAATTTCTTTTATATGATGATACTTCTACCTCAAATTAGAGTATAAAGTCTAATGTAAGACTATTAAATAATTTAATACCCATTTACTTTTAATATGTTCTAGAATACTAAAATTACATGACTTGGAAGACTTTGTTTTGCTTATTGTACATCATTTAGACTTGGTTATTCTCAACTAGTTTGGAAGTGAATGTTCTTTCCTGGAAGAATCAGATGATCTCAGTGCCCACCATTCACTGACTAAATCAAGCACATTGCTAGCATTATGGCATTGTTAGTAAATCACTATGGTCACTGCTATCAAGCAACATTTCTTAGTCTTTAAAAAAAACAGTTTACCATAAGACTACAATAGACTGCAACAGGTTAGACAGCAGGATGCTGGTACTTGCCAAACCCAAGTATTTGTCAAGTACCTGGTCCTTTGAAATACTCAAATAAAGCAGAAAATGGGTCTTTGCCCTCCGAGCTTATATTACTATATTGAAAAATAAGTCAGTCCAAAAACTCATTTAAAAATAACATAGAAGACTAAGGTAGTGTTTTTTAAAATGTGTTTATACTTTCCAAATATGAACAACTTTTTAATTGGTTAAGTAGATAACAAATGATGGAGAAAAGACAAGGCTCTCAAAGCCCAATTTAAAAATTTGTGTGTATAGGCCAGGCATGGCGGGAGGATCACTTGAGCACAGGAGTTTGAGAACAGTCTGAGCAACATAGTGAGAACTTGTCTCCACAAAAAATTAGCCATGCATTGTGGCATACACCTATAGTCCCATTTGCCTGAGGGGCAGAAAAGGGTGGATACCTTCAGCCCAGCAATTCAAGGCTGCAGTGAGCTGTGATCATGCTGCTGCACTTCAGTCTGCATGGCAGAGTGAGACCCAGACTCAAAAAAATGTGTGTATAAATTAAATGTTATGTTCTCATCTTGACTTTTCACTTTCTGTAGGGAGAGAGGTATCCTGTGCAGGGTAAAGGATCTGCAGAGCTATAATTCAGCAATCTCTCAGGCCACAGGGACTCAAATGAAAGGAAACATATTCCTTAACTCACTGGCTGGAAACAAATTCTTCCTTAATTAGCAATAAGATTTCCTAAAGAAAATTAACCCATATAAAATCCTAAAGGGCAGGGGCAATGAACATATCCTGTGAATATACCTCAGGACCTAGTCCGGTGCTTCAAACATAGGAGTAGTTACCTATGGGGAAGTCCTAAGGTCACTGGCATTCTTTTATGGCTTGTAGGATGAGACCACAGAAGAACAGGTTGTTCTTTACCTTCTGCTTACTGACTAACACGATGACATTATAAGAAAAGAAAAAAGCAGGTGTGTGGTGGCTCATGCCTATAATCCTAGCACTTTGGGAGGCCAAAGCAAGAGGCTTACTTGAGCTCAGGAGTTTGCAACAGGCCTGGGCAATAGCGAGACCTCTTTTTCATCAAAACAAAACAAAACAAAAAACATTGAACTGAGTATTGACTCTACTCAATACCCAACAGGCTATTTGATGTATTAACTGAATTTATTCCTTGAAATTTTACTGAACTGAATGATTGTTTCAGTGTCATGCAAACAATACACTTAAGTTTTCTGTTGGCCATCCTTATGATTTTGACCCTTTAAGGTATGACTAGAGTGATCCTATACAGTCAAATTCTGGAAAGTTCTTGCAAAACATGGAGAATGTCTATAACTGTCAACATGAAGTGATCTTATCACTTACAGATAACAGAAAAAGTTCAACACCAGACTGGACTATAGAACAGATTTTAGAATCTTCTCAACACATTTTTTTAAACAAGGTATGCTATGAGGAAGCTGCTTCAAAATACCATCACAGAAAGTGTGACTCATTTGAGAACTGAAATTATTCATTGTGTATTATTCAGAGTATCATTATTAATGTGAACAATCCTTAATGAATAAACCTGCAGTGTACAAAAATAGTAAAATATTACTCAAATATCACAACACATTAGCCTCATTTTCATCCTGTTGGGTTTTCACACATGAAACAAAGAAAAAAATTTTAAAAGTAAGCACAGAAATGTTTAAATAATAGCATTTTTAACCATGAAAGTTTCTACTATTTATTGAGTGACTGACTTTTAAATATTGGCTAATGCGGACATGTCTAAATAATATGCCCCTTATTTTGATTTGAGAATCTTTCAAACACTTGGCATTATGTGAAGCTGCTTACTCTACTTTTCCAAGCCTACATTAGAGAATAATTTCCTTTGAATTTTTCTCAAAATAGGCCAATGGAATAGTCAATGATCATAAGATATGACTGAATAATGCTCTAAAATAAACATTTGGCCTTTTGCCTGATATTAAGTATCTCTAGACTTCAATCCTATAAAATGTTTAAAAGGAAAAGTTATTTTTTTCAACCCTTGACATTCAAGAGCCTTATATAAAGAACTAGACAGTATATACTGATGAAGTGCATTTTCAGTAAAGACTCCATATTGCTGGGTTCACTATTATAGCATTGCTTCTTTCATTCTCTTACTTTTAATCTAAAATTAGATGTGGGAGGAAGGAACCATAGTCTGGCTACTATGCTCTGATTCATGAATTTTACAAATATTTGGGGGTACCTACTATATGCCAAACACTAGTACTGGTGTTAATATATAGCAATAAACAAAACAGGCAAAAACCCTCCTCTCAAAAGTTTACATTCTCTCTGTCCTTCTTACTCTAATATTTATAGTAGTACACTGCAATTAATGCTAGAATAGTGACAAAATCAGTTGGATTCTGGATAATCTATTATTTATCCTTTTGTTTGCCCCAATAAGGCTATTTATGTGACAAGGTTGTAAACAAAGAGTTGCTGTGACACTGGCATTATGTGAAGCTGCTTATGATATTGTTTGAAAAACAAAGACTAAGAGGATGTGTCTTTAAGGAGGACTGTTTTGCTACAGAACTACCTTTCCTTTCTCGGTTCTCACTGGAGCTGCCCAAGCATTTTAGCAACTGCACAGTCAAGTGGTGAATATGTAGTTCAAGCACAAATGGAAGTCCTTAAATGCTAGAAAGAACCACATTTGCCTGCATTCAATTGGGACCTGTCTAGTGGAAATAACCTCATTTACCCATGGGTCAAGCTTAAGTGGAGTAAGCTTGACATCTCTTGATATTCCTTTAGATGGCAAAATCAAAAGAGGACAGTTTTTCTATCATGTATTTTTTCTGTTTATCAGCCCTTGTCTCAAATTAAAAGTGGATGTACTACTAAAAACTATACTGGAAAAACTGGTCTTCCTTAAGAAAAGCAAACCCAGTTTCTCCAATGTTGTCACTAAAGTGACTCTTCCCTTGAGGAGGAGCATCTGAACCTTAAACCCCTGGTTCTTGTTCCCCTGAATGGTCCTGACTCTTGAGTACCTTGCTACCATCATCACAGTGGCTTCAGAAGTACTGCAGACTCCTTAGTACTCAGAGAACAGTAGGACTTAGAAATATCCTTAAACACTACTTGTACTGCAGCAAACATAAACCAGATAGAAGAGGAAATGAAACAGAAACAACTAGACAATCCAGTTTTCTAATTACATTGTGCCAGCCCAAGTGTATAGAATTCATTCCTGCTATTATTTATACAAAGGTTATTTAAATGTTAAGCAGTTTAGAAGATCACCATCCTTCCTTTCATCTGCAACCTTCCTAATAAAGTCATTTTTTTTTCATAGTTTAAAGTATGTTTATTAAAGTTCTATTGATAAACAGAAAAGTCTACGTGTACTAGTTTACTAGGGCTGCCATAACAAAATACTACAGACTGTGTGGTTTAAAAAGAAGGGTTCATTCCTCCTGTGGTCTCTTTCATTGGCTGCAAATGACTGCCTGCTTGCTGTTTTGTACTCACATGGTTGCCGTTTTGTGTACACTTAACCATTGTATGTCTCCCTTTGTATGTCTAATCTCTTCTTCTTATAAAGATACCAGTCTGATTGAAATAGATCCCACCCCAATGACTTTGTTTTAATTTATTTAGTTATTTAAAGGCCCTATCTCCACATACAGCAACATCCTGAGGTACTGAGAGTTAGGGCTTCAACATATGAATTTGGGGGGGTGACACAATTATGTCTATGGTGTCTAAAGTCTATAGACATAATAAAACTAAAGAACACTAAAGACAAAGAGAGGAATTTTTAAATGACCAAAACCAAATGACTAATCATTTAAAAAGGAACTAAGTTGTCCAACAGCAGACTTCTCATTGGCAACAATGGAAGCCAGAAAGTAGTGGAATAACATTTTTACAGTGTTGTAAACCTAGAATTTTGCTGCTCCTTTTCTCTTATATAATTAGGACATTCTATTAGATTTACAGTGGAACTTTATACTGCATTATCTATGTCTCATTAACTTCTCAATTCTACTTTTAATTCTCTTTGTTTCTTTGAGCCACATTCTGTCAGTTTCATCTTCTAGTTCACTAATATTTTCTCCAAGTCTTTGAACTTCCGTTTGGCTTATACATTGAGTTTTTAACTTCAACATTTTTTTCATTTTTATAAGTTAAATGTAGTTCTTTCTGTAATTTGCCTAGAGGTTTTGAAAACCTGTTGTTCCTTATGCCCTTTAAAAATTTCATCTTTTATTTTTTAAACTGTTTACAACAGTATTTTAAATTTCTTAATCTTACAATTCAATTATCTAAAGCCTCTGTAGGTTAAATCTTTTGGTTTTTTGTGTTTCTATGGACTTTCAATCTTTATCTGGTGATCTAAAAAATATATATGTGATGACTTCTTAAAATGTTTTATTTTGAAATAAATTCAAGCATACATATTATTTTATTTTATTATAAAGATGTGATATACAAGTGTGTACTAGCTACACAAGTAGGCTGCATGCTGGTGAAGTTTGGACTTCCAAGTGGTCCTCACTTCTCCTGATTTAAGGCCAGGTACCCTTTGTATTGTTATGTCCCCCCTTCCCTCCTCTGGCAGTGTCCAGTGACTGCTGATCCCTCCCTTGTACTAATAAATTTAATATTCAGGTTCCACTTATGAGTGAGAATATACAGTATTCAGGTCCCACTTATGAGGGAGAATATACAGTATTCAGTACTTTGTTTCTGTGATAGATCACTAAGTATGATAGTCTCCAACTCCATCCAATTTGTTGCAAAGTCCTTAATTTTGTTCTTCTTCATGGTTATGTAATATTCCATCTTGTATATGATCCACATTTTCTTTATCCAGTCTACTTTTGATGGGCAGTAGGGCTCATTTTACATTTTTACTATTGTGAATAGTGCACTATGAACATGCATGTACAGGTGTCTTTGGGGTAGATGATTTATGTTCGTCCGGGTATATTCCCAGGAGAGGGATTGCTGGATGTATGGAATTTTTAGTTCTTTTATGAATTACTATATTGCTTTCCATAGAAGTTGAACTAGCTTGCACTCCCACCAACAGTGGAGCAGTGTTCCCTTTACTTCACATCTATGCCAGCAACTGTTGCTTTTTATTTATTAATGATGGCCATCCTTACTAAAGTTAGATGGTATGTTATTGTAGTTTTGATTTGCATTTCTCTGATGATTAGTGAGACTGAACATTTTTTCATGTGTCTGTGGGCTGCTTATATACCTTCTTTTGAAAAGTGCCTATTCATGTCATTTCCCCACTTTTTAGTAGGGTTGTTTGTTTCTTTTTCACCTCCTTTGAGTTCCTTGCAGATCCCTGTAGAAGAACTACAAGAATAATGCAAAGAATTCCCTTACACTCTTCACCCAGAGACCCCAATAATTTCTCCAAGTGTTCCAGTTATATACCCTATAGCAGAAGACCCCAACTCCCAGGTCATGGACAGGTACCAGTCTGAGGCCTGTTAGGAACTGGGCTGCACAGCAGGAGGTGGACAGGCAAGCAGAGTTTCACCTTCTATCATATCGGAAGCAGTATTAGATTTTCATAGAAGCATGAATCTTATTGTGAACTGCGCGTGCAAGGGATCTAGTTTGTGCACTTCTTATGAGAATCGAATGCTTGATGATCCCCTACCCCTCCCTCATCCGCTCTTGCTCCCCCTCCCCCCAACCCCAGCAGTGGAAAAATTGTCTTCCTCCAAACTGGCCCCTGATGCCAGAAAGGTTGGAGACCGCAGCTCTATAGCAAAGAATCCCACCTAAGATCACACAATACACTTAGTTCTTATGTCCTTCAGCCTTTTTTAATCTCAAGTAGTTCCTCAATCTTTCCTTAATCTTATTATTTTTTAAGATTTCAGGGTTGTGATTTTGCAGAATGTTTTTCAATTTGGGTTTCTATGACGTTTCTTTATGTTTAGATTCAGATTCTAAAACTATGATGTTGTAACCTCAGGGTGACATAACAGGAGACACATGATGTCAAATGTCTGCATACATTGATGTTCCTTTACTGAATTATTTACCACTATAATGGTTGCCATCATTTTCTAATTATATCACTTCTTCCACATTTAAAAGTCAGCATTCTACTGTAAAAAAAAGAAATTTTTTTATCTCCATGTTTTTATTCATACATTTATACCAGTGAGAACTCACAGATTCCTCTTTTACTTAATGTGACATAGTCCATTAGTATCATGATTTATTTTATTGCTCAAATTGTCCCAGTTTTGGCCAGTGAAAATCTCTCTTCAAATTGTTTTATATGTTCTTTTTCACATCTCCTCCATTCTTTGAATATGGCCTTACTTTCTAATACAAGACATTCCAAGCTCATACTGCCACTCCCCAGCCTTGAAATCAATGATTTCTCCAAGAAACCCTAGTTCCCAGTTCCTTTTAGTGGAAAATGGTATTTAGAGGCCAAGATCTAGGTATTAGGTATGCTCTTTACTACTGAAATCACTTGGGCACTCTCAGCAGAGCAACAAAAAATGTGTGTAGATAGCTAAACAGAGATATAGATATTGTTAAGTTTATATTTATTTCGATATCTATCACATATTGAAAACCATAAATTCACAACACCATATGCAATTCCAATTCAACACCACATTCTATCTTCTCCCTTTTCATATTAGCAACTTACATCTCCCAAAGTAAGAAATGTGCTTCCTGTTTTCCTAAATTAATTCACTTATTTGCTCAATCCTCCTGTATGTAACCCATGTCCTGACTCTGTTGGACCCCACTTGACTGTTTAACTGATGCTTATGAACTCCTATTTAGGTGTACTCAATCTGTAGGAATCCTGAAGGCCTACAGTGAGGTTGCTTTCCTATAAAAAAGAATTTGTATTTCCTTCTACCAAGATCCTAGGGCAATGTGAGATCATGTTAGCTCCCCCTATGGAGTGTCGTAATTAATCCAGAAGTCTTCAGTTAGCAATCTCATGTTATAGTAAGCCTCAGTCTAAATCTCCTGATCATTTTTACTCTGACTTTAATTTCAATTCTCTAAGGTTTTTGGGAAGGATTTTTTGATGGTGAAGTGTTCATTATTTTTGTATGCTTGGGTGTTCTTTTTTTTTATTTTCTTGTTTTTGTCCTTAATAACGTCCCTTTGCTTCTTGCAATCTGATTAATTCTTTGAAAATTGGGCTTATAATTTATCCATGTTCAGTCATACTAAGTAGTAGAGCCCTTCAGAGTATCTAACCAATCATACTTTGTCTTTATGTGTCTGTGTGTTTATCTGTATTGATCTTTTCCTATGTTACAAAACTATTAGTGCCTTTGAAACACCATGAGATTCTCTACTACAGCCTAGCTACTGTTTCAAGGCAGAAAAAAACTATTGTAATACTTCTGATATTGCTCTTATCAGAAAATAGGAATTATTTATAGCAGGGTTATAATAATAAATAAAAATATTAATAATAAATATTAAGGATAAAAGAGACATTAATATCCTTTGATCCAGTCCCTTGATTTTACACATGGGAAAAAAGCCCCCCAAAGGAGGAAGGTTTTCTACCAAAGTTAATGGCATTTTGGTTGGCTTGCTTAGATTTATTTAGAAGTCAGGTCCTTAGTTGATTATTCCTAATTTATTTCTGTTCAATCCTTTTTCTTAACAAAGTCTATGATTCTTTTTTCACAAGTATATTTTAATGTGTTTTCTACTTATTAAAATAATACATGATCTTTTTAGAAAAAAATTTAAATGGACAAAAAGCATAAAGAAAATAAATGTTATTTATAATCCTATTGCCAAGAGATAACTACTGTTAACATTTTGATGTTTTTAATGCTTACATTCTTTATTTTCATAGCTGAGATCATACCATAAATATAGCTTTGTATCTTTTTTACATGATATATCATTAATATTTCCTCACCTCATTAAAAGCTCTTCTTAAGCATTATTTTTGATGCTACATATTATTTCATCATATGGATGTACTTAAGTACAGTGAACTATTCACCTCATTAAATAGTTAGGTTGTTTCTATTTTTTTCTATTATATATAATGTTCTAAAGAATATTTTTATTCATCAATTTTAGTCCACACTGACGAGTATTTCCTTAGGAAAGATTACTAGAAATAGAATCACTAAGTCAAAGGATGTGAATATAATTAAGATTCCTGATATTTCTGCCAAATTACCTTCCAGAAAACCAGTATCAATTTATGTTACCTCCAGCTGGGGTTAAGAGAGCTCATCTTATCATATCCTTACCATGATTTGTTCATATAGATTTGACCACCCTCAGGTATTCCTTTTCATTCATTTTTTTACACTTTCAACTTAAAGAAAGGGGCCCTCAAATTATGCATTGGGGCTGGGGATATTACAGACAGTCATCCAAGTAGACAGACCTGTGAAAGGATGACCAAGGAGCCCCTGAAAAGCCCTGCCTGAGGTGAATGGCCTTTCTTCCCTTCCCTGTGGCAACATGGTCTTGTGGAGAGCACTGTCTATACAGGTGACCATACCTGTGCCCTTTATACCACCTACTACCTGTCAAGTGTTGGGTAAAAAGAGGTAGGCCTCATTGAAACTTATCTCTAAAACGGAATACGGATGCCTACCTTGCTACAAGGATTAAATGCAAAAGTGCTTGATATTCTTTCATCCCCTAAGTAGTCCTTCCTATCAAGGTTGAGAACTTTTAAAGGAGCCTGATAAACAGGGTATGCTTCTTTAGCAGAATATAGCTACCACATACACTCTCCTAGCTGACAGATGAGTTGATGTATTGGATACTGACATGTTTGTAATCTGACAGCGTGAAAGCATGGGGCCTTCAAAAGGCCAATCTAAGGGAGGGGACATCCAGGATACAGAAGCCAAATGGGAAGGTTTCATAAGATCTATTTCACTGTGTTTCAACAGGCTACTCTATCTAGAATCACAGAGATGTCTGACAAGGATTTAACTGTTCATTACAATGGATCTCACTGTTATTTTACATCTACTTTTTAAAGGCTTTTTAAAGCTCCACTCAGACCAATTGAACTGGAATTTCTATGGGATGGGGCCCAGGTATCTGTAATTTTTAAAGCTCCCTAGATGATTCTGCTTCACTGCCAAATTTGGGTTTAATGGATAGTGTGGTTCATAGATCCTGAAATCTGAGAGCTGGAAATGGTCATCTAAACATTTAATTAAACACCCTTGATTTATGGATTAGCAACTAAAGCTTAAAGAAGTTCGATTTCTTGCCAAACCATAGAGTTTGGTAATAATAGGATGAAAACCTAGAATTGTAGCACATTGACAGAATGTATTCAGAAAAGTTTAGTAGCTAGAAGACAAACATCTCGTAGAAAGCAAATTTAATTTTTTGAAAGCAATTACTACCATTTGGCAAGAAGCTTTTCCTTCTTTCTTTGAAAAATCATCATATTTAATATTACATATGTATGTAGGATGAAGAAATCAGATCTCAGTTCTCGCATGGATAAAGGGCCAAAACATGCTTGCTTTGCCCCTTGTTTCTCCCCCAGGAAGTGACAGCTGCTGCAATGCAGTCTTTATTTCTTCTCCTACAGAACATTAAGTCTTCTTAACATTTTTTGGTTTCCAAAACTACTTGAGTGTACAATGATCGAGGTGTAGATGACGTGAAAAAGGTTCTCCATGGGCAACCACCTCAAAAACTTTTTTTAATTTCTGAAGTGTAGTTGTTATTGTTGCCATGAACTTTGTGAAGACCTGCCCTGCCATGATTAATATTTACTGTTTCTTCTTTAAAGATTAGGAGGGGGTGGTAGATGTTGAAATTTACTTAGGTACACAATAGTGGAGGTAGGATGATGTCGAAGACCTTAGGCGAGAAAAGGACTTAACTAAACCATTATTTTACTGTTTAACTTTAACCATGCATAACCTGTTAATGAACTTTTAATCAAGTTATTTATGAAGTCTTAATTACAACACTGTTGTAAGTTTTAAAGTCTTCCAGGAAAAAAAAAAGCCTAACCATTTTTACTCACTTGGGGCTATGCTGGGAAACACTGGGTCCTAAAATGTTACTTAAAGGCCCTGGGTTCACAGCTGACACGTTCTTAACATTTATAGTGATTCTGGAGCCCCTCAGTATCTAGTGCTACAGTTCTTTCTCTCAGTATTTTTCTTGGATTGGATTTATGGCCAACTGGTTGTAATTGACCCTCTATTGGGACAAGTTAGGATATGAGCATATGACTTTCCTTTAAAAAAAAGAAAAAAGAAAGGAAGAAAAAGAGAAAGAGCAAGAGAGGTGACCAGGAAAAAAAATCACCATTGATATTTATCTTAAATCTCCTTCATTTCCAGCTTCCCTGGCAGCAAGTCAAACTGCTATAATAAAATAGAACTTTCAATACAAGGGACTTCTAGAGAAAAGATGCTGTGCTGAATGCAGAACCACATATGAAAGATGGAAAAATACAAGCATTTTCTGCCTTTAGAAGATACACCATACCTAAATCTTGTCATGAAAGTGGAAACTGCCACCTGAGATTCCAGGCTAGAAAGGAAAATTGGTCACAAAGAGTCTAAGTTTAAATGGAGACAGTGGATGTGAAAATATCTATCAGAATTCACAAAAACAAAGCCCTGTCAAGCTACACAAGCCCTCCCAGGCCCCCGCAACACTGTTCCCCAGGCCTCTTCATGGAACCAATTTGTGAGTCTTCTTCCAAATATTCACTGATTGGGCTATTTCTCCAAAGAGAGAAAAACGAATTAAGGTTTATGTACTTGATGAGAGTCTGCAATTCTTTTTCATTTAACATAGCATGGCTGGTTTGGAGGAGAGAGAGAGAACAAAATAATTCTATATGTGGAAATGAAATGCTTATCAATTTATTCCCAAAAGAAACTTTCACTATGATAACTACTTTACAAATGACAAAGTATTGATCTAACTTTAAGAATCTAAAATCAGCCATGTCCCAAGATCTTTAATATTATAGTCAGTCGACCTGGAGCTCTTACGCTCATGTGCTGGAAAACAAATTAGTGCAAATCATTCCATTAAATGGCTTACAGTTTTTCCTTCAAGTGGACTCTTGCAAAAAG
>NW_007215167.1:0-2114 GCF_000164805.1 Carlito syrichta
CAGGGTTCACCTATGTATTTGCTGTGTAGGTGGAAATTTTCATTGGAACTCTCTGATGACATTTGAGTTACTTAGTACTGAATGCATTCTGTGATGTATTCAGAAAATGCATTTCACTAATGCTTCCCTAATTCATGGGGGCTTCTGTTTTACCAGTCACCATGATCCTTAATCAGTGGAGTTGTATAGCATGTAGATAGTCTGTAAAAGTGCTTAATAAAAATCATTTAATTCTAAATTACATGAGTGCACTTAACCCTAAAGATATTAAAACTGATTGTTTGATGTATTGCCACGAGTAGGTAGAAATTCAAAAATAAAAGCTTCCTGCACTTAAATCAAAGAGCACCAAGCTCATAGCCACTTGGTACAAGCACATGCACCAGTGTCATGAAACCAGGCTATGATAAACTAACCCATTTTGGGCTTTTAAACTGTAAATATGAAGTACTTGAACTTGATCAGTGATGAGATACATAAGTGAGTTTTTCTGAGCGAAGTACTGTGTGTGACCTGATAGCCTGTTAAAAGCCTTTAGCGATCACCTGTCACTTATTTGCAGACTTGGCGAGGGTGGCAGTGGGGCCAGCTGCTGATGTTTTGCAGGCTAATGTGCACAGCTAGCCTGGACACTAGGTTGGAGACAGGTCTCGTGTGAGCAAATAGGAAAGAGTGGGTGTTTCATTGACTGCATCTTTACCCTTGGGTTCTCATTGCAGCTACATTCACACATACTTAACTCACTCAGTACAACCCTCAGCACAATACCATGTCCATGAGGAAACTTAAATCAGCCTTGACTGTGGATCACAATACATTTTGGAGGAATATGCCAGGTACATTTGAGGGAATTTCAATAATTTCGGTAGTTTAATGAATATGGCAAGAAAGATTTTATAATGCATTCTCCCTCCCTCCCTCTCTCTGTTCCAGATAACAAATATGCTTAGCTTTTCATTTAAGATTATTCTCTCAGTTAAGAAACTTGCTTCCTGTTTTTTCTTAGTCTTCTTCTATGAGGTTAACCTCACAGAAGAGAAGAAAAGGGATATCCTCTTCTTCTCTACATGTTAGCAATGCTTTGCGTTTGATTTTTAAGGTTTCTGTGAATCATTTGAAGAAAAACAGATTTCCAGAAATATCAAAAACAATGCATGGATCCCATACATCTCATTGAGAGCCAAGCACAGCTTTGGCTAATAAGGTAGCCGGCTCATCGTGAGTTATCTAAGCAGTGCTTTTTGAGTGCAATATTATATGGTAGGTGAAGGAAGGTGTAAAGAAATAGAAAATAAGATACTGTATTCTTGGAACATGGAGTCTAGCAGATCTAATTCTAACAGAAAATACCCACCCTGTTAAATTTTCATATAAGTGCATTGCATTCTGTCTAGTCAGTTTCTCTGGAAACAGATTCTGAATTGGAGATTGCATACAGATGGTTTACTGGGGAGTGTATTTCGGTGAGTATAAGGGAGTGAGAGAAGTAAGACTTGCCAGAGAAAGAAGTAGAGCTAAGATGCAGTCTCAATAAGGTCTCCGCTCATTTGATGGGGAGTTCGGGGGCTAGAATGGTCTTTCAGAGCTGCCCAAATGGAGGCAAACAGGCCTGACTATTGTACTCCTGTCTTTACTGGCCATTGGATGCAGGTTGCCCCATAGAGGGAACATAACCTTGGGTGAGAAGTTCCCTTTGGCCCTGGGAAACTTCCAGAAAAAGAGTTAGCCTTGACCCTTCAGCAAGCAACACTCCCAGTAGCCAGAGAGAATAAGCAGCTAGGTCCTGAAGGAAGGTTTCTGGGTGGTGCACTACAGCATTCACTATAGTCCAGCCTATATGCTTCTTGGGTCTACTTGCTCCTTATGGTAAGTTTACTTCGTGTGGAAACGACTTCTCCTGCATTCTGGCTGGTGTTGCTTCTTTGGTCCACTTAAAAGAGGACAATAAATCAAGAAAAAAGACAGCTCCCATTGCTGTAGCTGGTCAAGAAGCACGTCAGATACTCACTGACTTCTTCCTCTATTGCTCATTTTAGATTACCTTCACACTTGGCTAACACCTCTGCTGGTATAGGGACCTTAACTGGTGGAATATTCTAGACTCAACCCGAAGG
>NW_007215168.1:0-2795 GCF_000164805.1 Carlito syrichta
GTCATCGGTCTCTGTGCTTCTGATAATCTAAGGAAGTCCCCAGACAAAAAGCCAGTCTCCTCCTACCCTTTTCCTTGAAAGTTCTCAAGGAAGTAGTCCTCCTGCCACCCCAAGTCTACTATTCTCCAGGATGCCAAGCCCTTCAGACTACAATATAGAAAAATATAAAGTTCTTTTTTTTTTGAGTTGGAGTCTCACTCCATCCCCAGACTGAAGTGAAGTGGCCGCTCCCAGCCACCGCAGCCTCGACCTCCTGGGCTCCCGCGATCCTTCTGCCTCAGCCTTCCAAGTAGCTGGAACTACAGGCGTGCACTACCACGCCCGGCTAATTTTTTGATTTATTGTAGAGATGAGGTCTCGCTAAGTTGCCCAGGCGGGTCCTGAATATATAAGGTTCTTTACTGAAGATACCAGGCAGTTCTCTGGGTGGTATGGCAGGGAGAAATAAAAGCTGAACTTAGATGTTCCCTTGTACCAATCAAGGGACAGGGCCTTCTGGGATCAGGAGTTGCAAAGGATATGCCTCCCCAAGCCTCCAGCCTGCCCCTTTTGCCAGAGGTACCGTTCTTGCCTGAGCTCTTTCTCCTCCCTCTGGTTTCCCCATGTCTTCCCCCCTCTCGGATCTTTCTTCAAGTCTCCAAGTAGGTGAACAAACTGCTCCTTCTGGAAGTAAACCCATCTCACCCGTCAGGAGGAAGCTTCTCCCTCTGGCTCCTTCTCATACTTGAAAACTCAAGCAGAGCTTCAGATTCGACGCGGATGTGAGTGAAGAATTTCCACTCAGTCTGTAGCATCCAGACTGACTCTCTTCATTCTCTGAGAAAATTTAATGATAGTAAAGTCTCCCATTGGTGAGAGATGTGTCACCAATGCAGTAAGTGCAGCTTCTAACAATCATTCATCTCATTAGACTAATGCTCCATAAAGGAAGGAAATTTCTTTGTGATTGGTCTTGACTACCATGACCTTAACCCTTAGGGGCCATGACCACCATCAACCTTTGCCATCATTATGCCCGGAAACACTTTCCTCTTACAACTGACGCCTGGAAGCTTTAGAAAAGCGACAAGTTGAGCTAGTTGGAAGGATGGGTGCTAGTTCATGTGCGGTAGTTCCTTCCAATAAGATCTTTTTGACTCCACATACGCTCCTGACAGCGGTGAGGAGAAAGGTGTGTCATTCAGACAGCCACAAGTTAAATAATTTTCAAATATTTAGGTTTGGTTTGCCTGGGGGGTGGGGGGTAGGGCTTTTTAAAAAGCAAAACAAACAAACAAAAGAAAAAGAAACAAAAACTCAAAACAAATACCTCTGAGCCCAAAATGAGCCTCTGTGATTCTCTGAAGAATCCTAGAGTAAGCTCAGGTATCTATCTCCCTGTGGCCTCTGCAACCATGCCCTGCAGAAACAATAGGCAAGAGAAACTTTCACTAGTTTTGATGAAGTAACCATGAGTTGGAAATATGATCTGGTTCAACAATCACATGCTGTCCCAGTGGCACCTGTCAGACCCCCCCCACTACAATTTCCATTCTGCCTTTAAATGTGTGAAGCCCAATGCCTCTCTGAGCATGTGCAAGGCAACAGATTTATGCTGCCCTCTGCTGGTGAGAAGCTCTACTGCACATTTTTTTATAAGGGGGACTGAGCCTGGTAAGGTTTTCTTCCCCCCTCCAGTCCCACTTCTTAGCAGCCTCAAAGAGGAATAACCCTGCTAGACTTAGAAGTTGAGTTGTGGGTGGGGCTGAAGTGGGAGTGGAGTTAGGGCGAATACAGACCAGAAGAGAACCCTCTATAACCCACAGGGTTCACCTATGTATTTGCTGTGTAGGTGGAAATTTTCATTGGAACTCTCTGATGACATTTGAGTTACTTAGTACTGAATGCATTCTGTGATGTATTCAGAAAATGCATTTCACTAATGCTTCCCTAATTCATGGGGGCTTCTGTTTTACCAGTCACCATGATCCTTAATCAGTGGAGTTGTATAGCATGTAGATAGTCTGTAAAAGTGCTTAATAAAAATCATTTAATTCTAAATTACATGAGTGCACTTAACCCTAAAGATATTAAAACTGATTGTTTGATGTATTGCCACGAGTAGGTAGAAATTCAAAAATAAAAGCTTCCTGCACTTAAATCAAAGAGCACCAAGCTCATAGCCACTTGGTACAAGCACATGCACCAGTGTCATGAAACCAGGCTATGATAAACTAACCCATTTTGGGCTTTTAAACTGTAAATATGAAGTACTTGAACTTGATCAGTGATGAGATACATAAGTGAGTTTTTCTGAGCGAAGTACTGTGTGTGACCTGATAGCCTGTTAAAAGCCTTTAGCGATCACCTGTCACTTATTTGCAGACTTGGCGAGGGTGGCAGTGGGGCCAGCTGCTGATGTTTTGCAGGCTAATGTGCACAGCTAGCCTGGACACTAGGTTGGAGACAGGTCTCGTGTGAGCAAATAGGAAAGAGTGGGTGTTTCATTGACTGCATCTTTACCCTTGGGTTCTCATTGCAGCTACATTCACACATACTTAACTCACTCAGTACAACCCTCAGCACAATACCATGTCCATGAGGAAACTTAAATCAGCCTTGACTGTGGATCACAATACATTTTGGAGGAATATGCCAGGTACATTTGAGGGAATTTCAATAATTTCGGTAGTTTAATGAATATGGCAAGAAAGATTTTATAATGCATTCTCCCTCCCTCCCTCTCTCTGTTCCAGATAACAAATATGCTTAGCTTTTCATTTAAGATTATTCTCTCAGTTAAGAAACTTGCTTCC
>NW_007215169.1:0-438 GCF_000164805.1 Carlito syrichta
CATCTATGCCTAGATGTTTGAGGGTTTTTATCAAGAAGGGGTGCTGGATTTTATAAAAAACTTTTTCTGCACCTAATGATATAATCATGTGGTTTTTGTTTTTATGTCTATTGATGTATTTGATTATGTTTATGGTCTTATGAATGTTGAACCAGTCTTGCATCCCTGGGGTGAAGCCTACTTGGTCGTGGTGGATGATTTTTGATATGTGTTGTTGAATCTGGTTTGCTAGGATCTTGTTGAGAATTTTAACATTTGTATTCATCAATGATATTGGCCTGTAGTTCTCTTTCTTTGTTGGATATTTACCTGGCTTGGGTATCAATATGATGTTAGCTTCATAAAATGATTTGGGGAGACTTCCATCTTTTTCAATCACCTGGAATACTTTCAACAGGATTGATATCAGCTCCTCCTTGTATGTTTTGTAGAATTCTG
>NW_007215170.1:0-832 GCF_000164805.1 Carlito syrichta
TAAAAAACTTTTCTGCACCTAATGATATAATCATGTGGTTTTTGTTTTTATGTCTATTGATGTATTTGATTATGTTTATGGTCTTACGAATGTTGAACCAGTCTTGCATCCCTGGGGTGAAGCTACTTGGTCGTGGTGGATGATTTTTGATATGTGTTGTTGAATCTGGTTTGCTAGGATCTTGTTGAGAATTTTAACATTTGTATTCATCAATGATATTGGCCTGTAGTTCTCTTTCTTTGTTGGATATTTACCTGGCTTGGGTATCAATATGATGTTAGCTTCATAAAATGATTTGGGGAGACTTCCATCTTTTTCAATCACCTGGAATACTTTCAACAGGATTGATATCAGCTCCTCCTTGTATGTTTTGTAGAATTCTGCTGGAAAGTCATCTGGTTCAGGGCTTTTAACATGGTTTTTGTAAGTCTCATGGTACCCACAAAACAAAAATTATAGTAGACACACAAAAAATAAAAAAACAAGAGTCAAAGCACACCACTAGAAAAATTACTTACCTACAAAAAAGAGAGCAAAAAAGGAAGAAAAAAGAATATACAAAACAAGTAGAAAACAATGAACAAAATGTAAGTAGTAAGTTTTTGCCTATTAATAGTTACTTTGAATGTAAATGATTAGATTCTTCAGCTAAAATACATAAAGTGACTGGGATATAAAAACAAGACCCAACTATATGTTGCCTACAAAAGACTCATTTAACCTATAAGGACACACATAGACTGAATGTAGAAGAATGGAAAAATATATTTCATGTAAATGTAAACCAAAAGTGAATAGGAGTAGCTATACTTACATTAACTAAAATAGACTT
>NW_007215171.1:0-28477 GCF_000164805.1 Carlito syrichta
GAACTACAGGCGCACGCTACACGCCCGGCTCATTTTTTGATTTATTGTAGAGATGAGGTCTCGCTGCCCAGGCGAGTCTCGAACCCGCGGGCTCAGGCAGTCCACTCACCTCAGCCTCCCAAAGGCACGGGATTACAGGCTGAGCCACCGAGCCCGGCTAATAATGGTGACTTTAATAGATCATCATAATTGGAGAGGAAGAAGAAAGAGGTTTATGGGAAAAGATTGGAACGAAATGTATGATTGTTATTTTGGGGGGAGAGCAAGGTAGAAGGAAGTCCATGATGACTATATTATCACTAATAATAACTTCAAAAGAACTCATTAAGATTTGACTATATGTTAGATAATGTGCTTCCGTGCAATTCTTTTTTCACTAAGTTTAGGAGGTAATCATTACTGTCTTCATTTCATTGATTAAAAAAATGAAATTCTGATAACTTAAATAACTTGGCTAATGTCACCCTACTAAGATTTGAACCCACGCCCATCTGATTCCATTGTTCATGTTATTAATTACTTTGGTCCTCCATGACAGGCTGGAGAGTACGTGGAAAGACCTAGAGAAAGGAAATGAAGATAATGTGTTCAGTTTAAGATGTGTGGAGTCTAAAAGGCCACTATGACATTAAATTCTGGTGATATTCAGCCACAGTTTCAGAGCTCAAGAGAGAGAGGACTGGAAATGTCCATCTTGAAGTTTTTTGCATGAATTAAGTTGATCATTGGAGCAATAAAATATTCCAACAAAAATTAATAATTATTTAAGTAACTGCTGTATCAGTTACCACAAAGGTGCACCAGGCTGGTTTCTTGCACATGGTATCTTATTTAGTCTTTTTTACTAATAAGCTCAGGAAACTGAGGCTCTGTATTGTCTACTTGCTTATGCACATACTGTTTAAAGGTGATGGAGACAGCCTTTGAACTCAGGAAGGTCAGTCTGACTTTCTAGCTCATACTCCCTCTCTCTTCTGAGTAGTAGCAGTAGCTGAGCTTACTGAAGGAGAGGGTTCTGAGAAAATCAGGGACCTAATGAAATCAAGTTCTGTGCTTGGCTGCGGATTGCATATGACTCGTTTTTCTCCTGCCACATAATGCGCTAATTGTGTTCATTTTTTCTCTACTTAGCAACTGAACACTCCATATTTAATTCCATTTCTTCCTTTAAGAAAATGCCAAGGACATTTCAAGTACAAATATTCATTCTATAAACAAACATGCATTAACCGACCAAAAAACAGATGAGACTCTCATAAGTAATTGTAGCTCCTTTCATCACTTCTAATTCTAGTGAAACTCAAATTTTGACTGAAGAAAAGTCATGTCTAAAGAAGTGGACAGTCTGTTCTTTCCTTCATGCCATTATTTATCTATTCAACAATATCATTGATGCTTCTCCCAGATTCTGAGTTGCCAGTAGTAGATAAAGTGGATGACAGCTGTGATCTCTTGGAGCTTATATATTAGTTGGGGAGATGGCTTTAATTAAGTAACATATATACAGAACTACAAACTGTGTTAAGTTCTATGAAGAAGGATCTTGATGAGTATATAATGAACAAAATCTGGTGAGCTGAAGTTTGTTGAGCAGCATCTCCCAACACAAAAGTCAACGAGGAGCAGGAAACTTGGTAGAACTCAGATAAAGTCAGGAAAATGAAGCAGATGTCCCTGCCAGATTTTTGCATGGTCATACAGGAAGTTTAAGAGCACTGAGAAGTCATAGAGGAGATTAAGAAAAAGGGTAGCATGATTAGACCTGCATATCACAAGAATCATTCTGGCTGTTATGCAGATAATGGACTTAGAAGCAAGCAGGCCAGCAGAAAAGGGTGGTGAGAAAACTAGATAGAAAGCTTAGCTGAATAGAATGTGGTAGCAAAGATGAAAAGAGAGGATTCAACTCTCTAAGAAACTAATTTTTGTCAGTTTTGTTCCTGGCAACTAACATGATTTAGAACCCAGAAAGTACCCAGTACATAGCTGTTTTTTGTTTGTTTGTTTGTTTAATGAAATAATGACTTTAAGTGATTACAAGACGTAAACTGACATAAGTTGCTGGTAACTTAGATATGAAGGACTAAGGGAAAGGGAGATTTCTTTGTATCTGGGCCAGCTGCTTTTTTTCTGTAAAAAGCAAGATAGTAAATATTTTAGACTTTTCTGGCAGTGTATTCTCAACCACTCAAGTCTACCATTGTTTTAGCATAAAACCAGTCATAGATATTAGGTAAATGAATGAATGTAGAGGTGTTTCAATAAACTTTATTTCCAAAACAAGCAGTGGGCAGGATTTGGCTCACAGGCCATAGTTTGCAAGACTCTGGTGCAAATCTAGAGTTCAATTCTGAACAAATTTAATTTGAAGTATGTTTGAGGTATTCATGTGAATTATGCTTATATTATACATTGTTCTTAAATCCAGGCTTTAAAACACTATTTTCAAATGTACTTAATAACTAGAACAGGATTAAATACCTTTGATTGTTGACCATGTTTTAAGAAATTATCCCCAGAGGAAGAAGAAATAGGAGATAATTTATAGTTAGCATATAAATTGTTTATATAAAGAAGGTGCCTCTAGTGGCAGAAATATTTCAGAAAGAGATAGCTAACTGGTGTCGGTAGATGCATATTGTTTAGGCACCTAAGTACATGTTATTTTTTAAATGGTATAGAAGTTGTAAAAAAAAGATGGAGATTTCCCCTAACGCTGTCTTGATTCTTCTTTTTAAAAAAAGGTTTAAAATCAAGTAAAATTGCCCTGTTTTAGTTAGGAGTATGGAAAGGTTTCATAAAGAAAGAGAAATCTTACTTTTAGAGCAGACTGTTCAGTTAGTCTAAGAGCTTTGAAATTATGCAAATTTAAAATAAGAACCTACCCACCCCCCTTGTCCCTTGTTCTTGGGGATAATGCAAGTATCGAAACAATAAATGCAGATCATTTAGGCAGAACTATAATAAAATTTGTTCTTGATGTATAATTTAACAGACTTGTGTTCCATTAGACTTTTTTGGGAGGGGAGTAGAGGAGAAGATGTGTCTTATACCCATTGACTTCATTTGTTTAATTTTTGTCCTTAGCTTCACTAGGTGTTTTAAGTTGTTTGACCAATGACATGAAATCTAAGTCCAGGGACATTCCTGACTATGCACACTTGTAATTCTGCTACACCATTGTATGTTCCCATTAACTCATAATAGAGTATACCTAAGGATTTTAGGTGACTTATTCAGACTTTTAAGGAGAGATAGTGTTAACACAAGCAAACCTTGGTCTGCTCACCACTCACTGTAAGGGTTTGGCTTTTCTGTCATTTGCGGGGAGAAACAAGTAAGGTGTTTATTGCAGGGCACCAAGGCAAGGAAAATGAGTGGCTGATGCTTACTTAATATCTGAACTCCCCAATGGCTTATAAGCAAGAGGTTTTTGTTGTTGTTTGTTTGTTTGTTTTTTTCAGGGTCTTACTCTGTCACCCAGGCTGGAGTGCAGGCACAACAATCACAGCTCACCGCAGCCTCAATCTCCTGGGCTCTGGCATCCCAAGTAGCTAGCACTACAGGCACCTGCCACCATGCCCAACTAATTTTTATTTTTTATAAAAATGAGGTTTCGGCATATTTCCCAGGCTGGTCTCGAGCTCCTGGGCTCAAGCAATCCTCTGGCTTCAGCCTCCCAAAGTGCTAGGAATACAGGCGTGAGTCACTGCACCCAGCCAAGCAAGAGTTTTTGAAGACAGAGGTGGGGGATTTTCAAAATGAGTTGAGGGCTGGAGAACTTCCTCACTTGTTTTCTGATTCCAGTTTGTCTGAGGTCTGTGTTGCAACGCTCACAATTTTCCATCTGGCAGGGGTCTTGGTTTCTGAAAACAATACAGAGACATAAGTCAACATGTTACCTTTAGTTTTTATAAGGAACCAAACATCTTGTGACTCTGACTTACTTAGGTGGCTATTGTTATCTTCCTGCTTAACAAGTTATTCATTTATTTTCCTAATTGCGGTTTGGGATTACAGAGCTAGCTAGGTACCTGAAATTTCCCTTGAAGAAAATAAGTCCTTTTTTTTCACTTCCCAAGCAGAAAGCTCAGCAGGCCCTGGAGAGGAGTCCTTGTTCTGTCTCAATAGTGCATTAGAAGGTCAAGAATAGAAGACCAGAGAAGTACATTTGTAGTCACTAAGTCCACTAAACAGCACAGATATTTTCTTCTGCATCCCAGCTCTTTGGAGAACTCAGTTCGGTGGTTCCCATAATTGCCTGCATACTGAAATCACCTGGAAAACCTTGAAACACACCAGTGTCTATTTCTTACTCCTCAGAGATTGTGATTTAATTGGTTTGGGGTGTGGTCCAGGTTTTGGAATTTTTAGAAGATCCCCAAGCGATTCAAATATGCAAGCAATTTAAAACCTCTGACTTAATTCAAAGTCGGGGCTCAGAAACCTTAGGGAAGTCTTTTCTGCCTATTGGGACCCCAGGAGGCTTGGCAGAGATGAAGTTCTGAATTCCTACATGAGTGCCCAGAGTCCACTGCAGTTAAAATACACTCCTAATAAGACTGTGTACAACATTTTTTTTCCTGGAGTACACAAAAAAGATGATTGCTATAATTAGAAATTTTGAATAAGTAGAATTTGAGTTAATGAGTGCTTTTATTATAATGAGTCCCTAAATTCTGCTCATAGTCTACATACTACTTAATGTTTAAAAAATAGGGGCCAAGTTTAAAAAGACCTTGAGGTGTGGCAGAATTCCTTGTCAAACTCTTGCTAGACCCTTCACTTCAACCCTCATCATCAAAACTGAAAACCTGCCTCTTTCCTAGTATTGAAAACTCAATATTTTCTGTGCATTTCTTCTACAAGGCTTTTATTCATAAATTAGACAGGACAAATATATCTTAATGAACAAATGGTTATTTTAATACAAAAACTATTTCTAAAATTACATATTCTATTAAGGTTCTAATAAGTAAAAAGAATATTATAGATAATTATGCAATTAAAAACACCAGCCAACTTGGTCTACAGTGTAAGTTTTGGAAATATGCAAATTAAACTTCATCAGGAAAAATATTCCTGGAGTGACAAAATTTTCTCTTGGAAATTGTCTGTGTGGGAAAAGGAATAGATCTCTTCTAGATAAAAATGGATGTACCAAGTGGTTTATAAAAATTCTATCTCTGTTTGATTTTTGTGTTTGGCAGTGAGACAGCAACTAATTTGGTTTTATTTTAAAATTCCAGTGATTATAAAGTCTGAACATTCCCTGTGGAGTAGCTCTCTTTCTCTACTAGATTCAGACTACAGTTGTTTTTCAGACTGTGTATTAGAGGACCTTAGATGGAGGATGTTTTTCACTGTTTCTATCTGAGTCAGAAGCAATGGAATCAAAACTGGTTTTCTGAATCCAGTACTTTACCATCCATTTTTCTGAGCTTTCTCAGGAGACAAATACAATTGTTTCTGATCACTATGATTCTAAATGTCCCTTTCCTTCTTGATTTAGTATCTGTATTGCAGGAGTCCCAAATCAGACAGGGTGCTTGCATAGTGTTTACTTATTTGGAAGAAATAACCTGGAGGATAGGTTGACAAAGACATGGGTTTATTACTAGTTACAGGAGGGAACTGATGGTGGCTGGTTGGAACAAAGCTGTCTATATTTTTCTAGGTGTGTGACCAGAACCTCATCGGGAAGTGAACTTTTCCCTGTCATTGCCAAAGTCCCTTAAGCATAGCCTTATGGGGAGATATTCACATTCAGTCATAGGATAGTGTTGGATTTAGAATGCCCAATGCTTGCACTCCTTCTAATGCTGCTTTTGCAGAACCAAAAGCAGTCTGGTACTCTGAAGTTGAATCCTGTAACGCTTCCCTTTTAATAAGCAGGTATAATGGTTGAATGGTTTGTGTTATATGGGAGATAAACACTCTCCAGTAACCCAATAGTCCCAAGAACTCTTCATAGTGGTAGGCTTAGGATAGTTCTGGATTTTATCTACCACAGCAGATAGATGGCATCATTTTAGTCTTACCTGACCAAATAACACCCAAGTACTTGCCAAACAGTTCATGCCCTAGGATCTTGGTTTGTTTTATCACTTAACCCCTTTCCTGTAGCTCATCCTGTGATGAGCTATGGGGTTGCTTTTTCTAAGACTAAAAGAGAATCAGAGGTTAGCATGCTATCATCAATATAATGTAACATTCTCACTGAAGTGGGGGGTATCCACTTCTCCAAGACTTCAGGTGGCAGCTGGTCAGGCTGTGTAAGTAGTTCGTAAATAACATGGTGAAGGTCCACTGGAATCTGTCCTAAGTAAAGTCAGATTGATCTTGGCTGTCAGGGTGAATATCAATACTAAAATTCGCATTAGCTAAATCCAATACGGTATGGTAGGTACCCAGTTCAGTCCTTAGCTTGACTATTATATTAGTGATATTAGGCACTGCTACATGCAGGGGAGGGATGACTTAATCATTGAGTTCCCTTTTATCCTCTGTTCTTCTCCATGTACCATCTGGTTTTCTAACCGGTTATACTAGACAGTTTAATAGACTATAGGCTGGCCTTATTATGTTCACCTTGACTAATTCTATGAATGCTCCCCCTATCTTTTTATGGCCCTCTGGGAACCTGCACTGCTTAGTAGCCACTACTCTTCGAGGCGGTGGCCACTGCAACAGGGAATGCTTTGGAACTCCATAATTGGAACTCTCCAGCACTAGTATGCAGGCACAACTTTTATAATACATTATACTCTCCCTAGGGGGCAGTCTACCAGTTCCTAGTGTTAACCTCATTTTCTGTACCCTAACTGTTTGTCCTCCATACCCATCTGTGGCAGTCGGTGGCCTTTTGAACTTAGAGGGGTTTCCATAAACTAGAATGCATTCTGATCCAGTATCCAAAACAGAATTGAGGAGGGCCATAAAAAAAGCTCTCACACTTGCATATCTGAAATACCTTCACATCTTGCTCATACCTTGCAAACAATACAAAAGGCTTATCACAGACATTTCCTCTGGCCTGCAGTATTTCAGATAAGAACCTCAGATCAGGACAGTGCCCACCAATGGCTGTCTCCCCCAATGAATGAATGCCACATCCTGCAGTGAGTTCCTGAGACCAGTGAACTTTATTTCAAAGCGGTTTATGTAAGCATCTTTTCTTTGTCTTTAAAAACTTCTTTTGATTCCAGTTTTCCTCAGGTGTGCTTATGACTTTCATAGGATGCATATTCCAGGTTACAACTTTTTGCTATTCCCATTTGTCCTAGGAGGCTTTGTTTTGTCTTTGTTTTTGTTTAAATTTTAATTTTTTAGGTAAACAATAGCAGATCCCTTTTTTTGTCCCTCTTTTTTAAGAATAGAAAACACTTTCTTAGGACTCCACATCAGGCTTATTCTTGTATTATTTTGGCCAAAGCTATATAATTTGCCTTTCCTAAACCACGTATCCATCAATCCATATGTGCCAGGGATGGTATTGACTGTTGGTACTAGATGTATAGTTCTGTTCTCTTTCCAAAAGCTAGGATCTCAACAGTCCTTCCCCACCAGCCAGCTACTGAGCAGACCAAGTATAAAAAAATCATACACTTTGGGTGTCCAAAAGGAAAATGCATCCTATCAGGGAACTTATACTTGTAACTTCTAACGAAGACAATGATAAACACTTCAGCATTATTTCTGTTCTTTCTGCTTCTTAAATTTGGCTTTCCAGCTAACTGAAACACAAGTTTGTCATAGAATTCAGGAGAAACTTGAAATTTGCATTCCTACCAGCATTCTGGCAGAGTAAATTGATATTATACTTGTTTTTTCATAGCCCTAAATGATTATCCTTCTTTAAACAAATGCCCATGGGCATTTGCAGCTGATTGTTTCTTTTTATGAAACAAAGCCCTGTATCTGCATGGATAGGCATAGATATACACAATTCATATGCATTGCTTTAACAAAATTCTCACTTTACTGGAGCTTTTAAAGGTTAGTTGTTATCTTTATGGGACACAGATTATATTTTCAATAATGATTTTTGTTGATAAAGCAAGCAAATCAGACTTGTGGTCTTCTGGAGCAAATTAAATTGAGTTGAGATTTACTTTAAACGAAAATTGAAAACAAATTAAGTAATCAGTCAATGTAATGTTTGTGGTTACAGCTCTTATATATATTTGGATAAGTTGAGGAAAAAAGCTTTTTGTTCCAAGGAGAAAAACATTTGCAAGTTGGCAACATTTGAAATTGGCTGTAAAATATTACGTATAATGACAATTTGTTTTTATATTTGTATGACCCCTACATTCCATAGATTAAATTTAATCATGTGGCACTAGTATTAGAATCAAGCAATCTTAAGTTTAGCTAATGATATTTATTTATCTTTTTGTTGTTGTTGCTGTTAATCATTTCTAGTAACCATGAGTAGGACCTTTGAACTTAACATTTGAAAACACTTGTATTAATGGTAGCAAATTTCAACTTATTGAAATTTGACATTCATAAAGTTAATGCATATCTTTTCCTCTTATTACAAGTTATTTTCTTAATTTTACAACTTTGAGATGGCTTTCAATGACTTACTGCCTCAAAATGATGTGAAGAAAGAAATTTAGTGAGATTTATTGGTGCTGACTTGGGTTTTGTGCTCAGGCAAATGAGTTCACATTATAGTCAGATGAAGATCCTGGGGTCTCTGGTTAAAGTTCTTTTGTTTTATTTTGTTTTAAATTTTATTTTTTGAGTCAAGTCTTACTCTGTTGCCCAGGCTGGAGTGCAGTGGCACCATCACAACTCACCACAGCATCGGCCACCTGGACTCAGGAAGTCCTTCTGTCTTAAGTTCCTGAGTAGCTGGGAGTACAGGTCTGCTCTACTACACCTGGCTAATGTTTTTGATTTTTTGTAGTGATAAGGTCTTGCTATGTTGCCTTAGGCTGGTCTCAAACTCCTGGGTTCAAGTAATCCTCCTGACTTGGCCTCTCAAAATGCTGGGATTACAGGCAAGACCTACCATGCCCAAACTAAAATTTAAATTCATCCCTTAAAAGGTTATGGTATTTTATGAAGTTTAACTCCTGAGCCATTTTTTTGTCTCACAGTTAGCTACATTTGACTCAGATTCTGAATGTAGTTCATACTCAAGTATTAACAGAAACATCACTCCCTGTTATGCGCTGCATTTACTATATTAACACAACACTAAAATTCCAAATAGCAATAAATTATTGCTTTCTTTCCCACTTATCTCTTAAAATTATGCATCAGAAAAACGTATCAGACTTTTTACAATCTTTTGAATCTATTTTTGGTTCCATTTTATTACAAATTTAATTAACTAGGTACAGAGATTTAGTCATATTTGTTAATTAAAATTTATTCTGCAAAATGATTTGCTGACTTAATACATCTTTTGTAACTTGTGGATACTGAAACTACTTTGTGCACACTTTGCTCAGGACTCTTGGTTGCAAGTAATAGAAATGAAATTAGAAGGACTATAGCCTAAGTGAATTACGGTTTACTAATAGTATTGTTTAGGGGAATTCCTGCCTGCTTCAGGCATGGCTATATCTAGAAATCAAATATGCTCACCAGTGATTTATGTCTCTCTACTCTGCTTTCCTCTCTGTTGGCTTCTTCCTCTTATAAACATTTTCTTTCTTGTAGCCATGAAGCTTAGCAACCTTATATCCTATAAACTCCAAGTCCAATGACAATAAAGATTTTTATCCTCTGTTATCTCAGCAAAAGAGATAAAATTAGATTCCATGCCCTGGGACGTAATTATGCCATTCCTGGCCCAATCTCTGCGCCTAGGAGGTTGGAATGTATCAGTGCCTGACAATGGTGGCACCTGAATAATTCCCAACATCATCACCTGGGATCTTGTTAGAAATTCATATTTTCAGTTCCATACCAGATTCAATGAATCAGAAAAGTCTGGGAGTAGGATCCAGCAAACTGGGAGGTAACAAGTCTGTCAAGTGATTCTGGTGCGTTCTTATACACAAGAACCACCACTGTATACGAATTGGTCAGCACTGGATCATGTATGCACCCAAGATCTTCAGTGTAAGTTCAGCTCTGCAGAAAGAACATAGAAAAGAAATCTGAGGAATTGATACCAGAAAAGAGGAAAAGCAGATGCTGAGCTGGCAAAGAGGAGAGATGCCTACTGTAATGAGACTTCAGTCCACTAGTAAGACTCTCCATTGTTTCTAATGCTACTGTTTCTCAGAACAGCGTTGGTTATTATTTGCTCTGCAGAAAACCAGTTTTGCAATTAAGCAAATACATTTGCATACTCCTCTACAACATAGTGGTTTAGTCTAAATTTCATCTTCAAATGGGTAGATGGCCAGTCTTGAAGGTTTCCAGACCATATTAACTTATTATCAAAAGCATCCTGAACTCTTGGGATATAGACTTGTACAATTAAGTTATTCTACAAGAATCTCACTTTTCCTCTGTGATAAGTAATAAAATAGATTTACTTTGCTTCAAACATTCTCAACAAAAATGGCAATAATACCTACTGAATTTTAGGGAAGGTGGTCAATGCTGCAATATCATCCACAATAAATTTTAAATACATTTTATAGAAGTACCTAACAAGAAAGATAAGTGTAATTTTTATATTACTAAAGTTACTTTTGCTACATTTCTTGATTTTGGACATTTGCGATTATTATCCAGGGGAAGCAGTGCAGTGTGTGTCAGTGTTTCTCAATTTATCTACTCACAAAAATCTTCTGGGTACTTGTCATAAATACAGACTCCATGGTTATTTTTCAGGATACTCATATTTGGAAGGTCAGGGATGGGAACAGAGAATTTGCATTTTCCATTATTGTCTCAGGGGCTTCTTATGATTAGGCATATCTGTAACATACTCTGTAACAGTGAAGAGTGAGGATGCTGAAATCATATGGTGTGGGGTTGAATCAAGGTTGTAACTCTTTCAAGCTGAGGGTAAGCTATTTAACATCCTCAAGCCTCAAATGTTAGCTGCCATGATTATTGATTGTAGTTGTTCCTTTTATTTTCTCTGAAATAATCTGCCTGTGTCACCTTTTGTTTTTTTTCTTAATTTCTTATGCTGCAGATAGAAGACATGCAGTGGGGTAAAGGAGTCCGGAAGATCCCCCCTTCAGTGTGCACACTACCATGTAAGCCGGGGCAAAGAAAGAAGACACAGAAGGGGACACCTTGCTGCTGGACCTGTGAGCCTTGCGATGGTTACCAGTATCAATTTGATGAGATGACATGTCAGCATTGTCCCTATGACCAGCGGCCCAATGAAAATCGAACCGGCTGCCAGGATATCCCCATCATCAAACTGGAGTGGCACTCCCCCTGGGCTGTGATCCCTGTCTTCCTGGCAATGTTGGGGATCATTGCCACCATCTTCGTCATGGCTACCTTCATCCGCTACAATGACACGCCTATTGTCCGGGCATCCGGGCGGGAACTCAGCTACGTTCTTTTGACAGGCATCTTTCTTTGCTACATCATCACTTTCCTGATGATTGCCAAACCTGATGTGGCAGTGTGTTCGTTTCGGCGTGTCTTCTTGGGCTTGGGTATGTGCATCAGTTACGCAGCCCTCTTGACAAAGACAAATCGGATTTATCGCATATTTGAACAGGGCAAGAAATCAGTGACAGCTCCCAGACTTATAAGTCCAACATCACAACTGGCAATTACTTCTAGTTTAATATCAGTTCAGCTTCTAGGTGTTTTCATTTGGTTTGGTGTTGACCCACCCAACATCATCATAGACTATGACGAACATAAAACAATGAACCCTGAGCAGGCCAGAGGAGTTCTCAAATGTGACATTACAGATCTCCAAATCATATGCTCCTTGGGATATAGCATTCTTCTCATGGTCACATGTACTGTTTATGCCATCAAGACTCGGGGTGTACCAGAGAATTTTAATGAAGCCAAGCCCATTGGATTTACTATGTACACGACATGTATAGTATGGCTTGCCTTCATTCCCATTTTTTTTGGCACCGCTCAATCAGCGGAAAAGGTAAGTGAAGATACACATCTTAACACATATTTCAAAAATGCACTTGTTTTGTTAAGTATGGAAACCAAATTGGTTGTATAAAGTATACGGAATGATATCCCAAAAGTAGACGAGCCTGGATTAATAGGCTTCAATGCTACAGAAGTCTAAAACTGTGCCACATTCATTGCACTGGAAACCAATGGGGTCGCCTTTCCAATTTAGTTATAATTATCATGAAATTACCCAGTGTAATAAAAGATTATCTAGTGCAAAATTATCTAATATATCTAAATTAAGTACTCTTGTTCATTCATCCCTCACCTTTTCTGCTTACACACATATTTCTTTGGGATAAGAGAAGAGGAGCATGGTACCTTATCCTCCAGGTTTCAAAATGAGTGAGTCCTAACATGTTCGTGGATCCTAACATGCTGCCCCTAGGCAGTGATAAGTTTTATGAATCTTTAATTTATACATCCCTATGGTATTGATTCTAGACATAATTCTGACACATCTGACTCCTATAGTCACACATATGGCTATAGTTTTGTGTAATACCAAACCTAATGTTAATACTAACAAGATGTGGTATCTTTCACTGGATGTAAGCAGCTCTGACAGGTTCGTAAAACTGAGGCCAAAATCAAGACCTGAAGTTCTAACTGATACACTCTATAGGAGGGCCTAGTCATAACTTGACTGGATGATAGGACATTGGAAGTCTAGTCTGATTCCATATTGCTTTAGACAAATCTCTCAAACATTTAGGGACGTAGTACCTTAAAAGAGAAAAGCAAAAATTGAAGTAGAAATGTCTAAAAATTTGCAAAAATTTATGCTTCTAGGAATTATTTGAATCTGATTTTACATTATTACTTTTGTTTTCTGTATAGTCATAAGAGATTAATGGCATTTGGCTAGTTTTCTGACTGAAAAGATATATTTTGCCTAAATTGTGTGATTCAGAAGCTATAATTTTGGACTGTGTATTTAAGAAGTAAATATTTCATAAAATCAAGGACAGAGAATGGTTGCAGATTATGGTTTTAGTAATAAAGTGTCTTATAAAAAGTTCTTATAGAATATATACGCGATGAATATAGTATGTTTCAATTTCATAATGCATGTTAACTGTCTATGACACAACCTGATTTCATTTTATTTCTTCTATCTATCTCAGGTCAAGGAAATAGTAAATTATGAGTTAGGGTTGTGGAAACATAATAGAGAGAAGAAAAAATATCCCCAAGTATATGCTGGTAATTTGGCAATATCAAACGTGTAATGGGGAAGGATGGGTATCATCAAAGCCTATGAAGATAATAATTATTTTGTTATTAAAACAAACTCAATACCTCATGTGACAAGTTAGACATTAAAATCTTCTCCTGTAAGTTTATTCTTGAGGAATGTAAAAGAGATGAATAACTGTAGTGATTTTATAGATGAGTCTGCTTGCAATGTCCATTTGACAATTTATGTCTCTGCCATTTTGTTTTTCATTTCTAGTGACGATTATAGTTTTTTTTCAACAAGGTCACAGATATAATTTGCTCATTTACAAACCTGAAAATAATGCAAGGTTTCAGAAATTGAATTCTAATTGTTCTGAAACACATTATATTGATAGAATTGAATTTTGGGAAAAATTAAGTTGTCTTCAAGCAGTTTTCTTTTTATTCCTAGAGTTTTAGGAGGGATGTATTTTTCTTTATATAATTTGAATGAATTGTGATGTTTTACATAGTGGCACATTTAAAGGTACCAAATTGCCAAACGGGAATAGTGAGTTATTATATGAAAATGCACATACTCAAATGATAGACATATGGCTAGAGAAACCGATTTAAAAATACCATGTTGTATACATGAAACTATGGCATTTACATTGTAGAAAGCAGCAAATTGTCAATTGTAACAAAGAGATTACAGCAAAATGTATTTTTGCCAAGACAGCACCCTACAGAATCACAACTTTTCCATTTTTGTTTAGATTTAGCCGTTTAAGGGTTTTAAATAAAGAGTTTTATTGTTACAGAAAAAAAACCTAATTAGGCAGTAAGTTCAGTAATAATGATTTACTTTCAGGAAATTGAATTCATTTTGATTATGTTAGGAGTATCTTTGTGAAATTTCTCTTCAGTCAAGTTCATTAGCGCAGCCTAATGAGTGAGCAGTGATTTTATTTTCTTGCAAAATACCAACCCCCATAAAGTTTATCTTTGCTTTTGTTAAGGATGATACAGGTGATCATTGCCATCCTGTTTTACCATCACTAACACTGTGACTTCTAGAATGGAGATACTGCAACACAGCCAGGGATGGAAGTGGTAAACTTTAGTCATAAGAGGATGTTTCTGGGTTTCAAGAAATATATTTAGGTGATCGTAATGATGCAAGAACACACTTCACACAAAGAACTGGTAAGGCAGTAGCACAATAGAAGTTGAGTGGCCTAGGCAGTGGAATCACATGCCATTATTATATCCTGGCACTATCTGGTGAAAGACTATATATTTTTTTTAAATAAAAAGCAAAGACTTGCCTTGTGGAATTATCTATATAGGGAGTTGTGCACACAAACAAAAATCATGCTTTAGGTAGAGGATACAGGTTCCCCTTCCAAAACCTGAGAAACTATGTAGATGATATGTTCATCCTGAGCTTTTTGAGGGTATACTGCTCAGTATACCCTTATTCATGAGCAGGGAGACAAACTTCAAGACATGACTCTGTAAAGGAAAAATAGACCTTGTACAAAGGAATGTGATCAGAGGTTCTCAGTGATCTTCCTTTGTGTGTCAAGTGTGTTTATTTGGATAGGAGGATGGTGAGAGAAGGAAAAAGAAAAAGGATGAGGTAATTGAGAGTCAGAGAAAATTGCTAGAAAAGAGTAGTGGCTTGAATAAAGGAGTGTGTCTTCTGAAATGGTACTCACAGGTCACTGCTCTGCACATATCACAACAAAACCAGGGTATATTACAACACTTAAATAATAGAATTCTTTGATTTTCATTGGGGCATTATTCTACTAAATAACAGATTTGAGTCAACTATTAGAAAATCTCTGAATCAGTTCAAGGTCCTTACCTAGTGGTTCTTCAAATTGTGTCCATGCAGAAGTTGTTTTAAAAATTACTGTGTGTCTTTCCACCTTTCTCCTAACTTTTATAACAAGGCCGAGGGCGGTGGCGGAGGGGGGCATAGAACAACACATTTTTAACAAGCCTTCTGGAAAAATGCTGTTGGAAGCCAAGCATGCTTTTTAAAACTACCTAAATACTTTCTTTCCACCTGTATCCTATAAATACTCCCTTGAGTCCTAATTCCAAAGCCTTTGGAAATAAATTAATTCTTATTGCAAGCAAATGGAAGGTCCAGAGATGAGGGGCCAGGAGATCAGAAAGACACTATCCAAGGTCAAAGAAAAAAAATCAATGATTAGGAGATTCAAATGATGTATCAACCCCAAGGTTTGGGCCAGAGACCATAAAAAGCCAGGACAAAGTACTGGGCCCTGAGACCAGAGACAGGAATAGTAAAGACAGATAGGTATGTTCCCCAGGGGTATTTTTTGAGGGGCTGGGTATAGATACCAAGACTTTTGATCTTCCACATGTGACAGATAGTGACCCAGAATCTGAACACAAAGCAAAGTATGCCTAAGACTAATATAGGGATGAGAAATATTTGGCAGGTTGATAAACATTCCTTCATTACACCCAAGGCAAACATCACTAATCAATCATGGCACACTTCTCTTGAACACAGGTGTGATCTTGAGGTCCTTCTCAACACAGTCTTAAGACAACAACTATCAATAACTCAGAATTGAAAGGAATTTAAAATCCACATACCATTTCTGATTCAATTTCATGATCCAACAAATGGGTCTTGGTATTTCCTTTCATCCAGCTGTTTGCGGTCATTGTGAGGAAACCAGTGAATGACTTTCTTTTTATTTTTGAGTTGGAGTCTCACTCTGTCGCCCAGACTGGAGTGCAGTGGCACCCTCCTGGCCACCGCAGCCCCCACCTGCTGGGCTCCGGCGATGCGCTTCCGCCTTAGCCTTCTAAGTAGCTGGAACTACAGGCGCGCACTACCACACCCAGCTAATTTTTTGATTTATTGTAGAGATGAGGTCTCGCCAAGTTGCCCAGGCGGGTCTCGAACCCACAGGCTCAGGCAATCCACTCACCTCAGCCTCCCAAAGCGCAGGATTACAGTCTGAGCCACCGAGCCCGGCTCAGTGAATGATTTTCATTAAAATTAAACACTTAAAGGTAAAGAATAGTCAGGGAAATGGGAGTGAGCTTTCATTAGTTTTCGTTTTGTTTCTGATTACAAAGTTATTTTGTTAAATTGCCAAACTCCACACAGGAAGGAGCTACTCCTTAGTTCTCTTAGAAAATAATACATTAATGTATGCTTCTGCATTATTTGATTTGATTAAAATTTTCACGTGGTTTTTCATCAACTGGACTATCCATTTTAAAGCATCTATTATGCCCCAGTACAGTACTCTGTTAAGGACTGTGATATAGAAGTAAAGAAGACTCTGTCCTTGTCCGTTATGAACTCATATGCTCATGGTCCTCAAACACCAGATAGTGTGAGCCAATGCTACAATTGTAGCACAAAGAATGAAGGACAGGTACACAGAGAAACAAAAACCTTCCACTTAAGCTTCACAGAAAATATGACAAGTGGACTGAAATTAAGAGGCAGAGATATTGGCATGGCAATCCATTAAGAAGTTATATCACATGTTAAAAAAAAAAGTGAGAGGCGATATTTTCAACACATGGCACAAAGAGGAGACAGATTGCACTTACGCAACTTTGACTCTTGCAAACGGGAGAGAGTGCAGTAATAAAAATTAATGAAACCTTATTTTACCGACACATTTTAAAACAATGTAAATCCCAATGCTGCCCTCCCAAATTAAGCTTTTGTCAAAAAATCACACTTTTCAATGTAGTGAGCTAAGTTCGTTTTAAATATTGTAGTTTATAAGCTGAAATACCTGTTCTCCTTGGTTAAGTGAAAATATTCTGTTATGTACACGCTGAATACTGCATGGTATTTTCTCTGATACAATTCTACCACCCTCTTGTTTTGTGGGGCTGGACTTTATAACAGAGGCAATGATGCAGTAAAAAGTGGAGTTCAGTTGTGAAGGGTTCTGTTTGAACTTTCTCCTTCAAGGTGTGAAGAGTCAACAGAAGATTCTAAATAAGGGAGAAATGTGAGCATAGGGAATATTGGAAAAAGAATTTTCAAAAATAGTGCTTGAGGTTGAACAAGGGTGAGAAGCAGCTAGAGGTAAGAAAACTAGTTGCCTATTGTAATAGAGTGACAAAAGATGGTACTGATTTGAAAAAAAACTGAAGGACCAGAAAAAATAGAGTAGGTTTGAAAGTATTTTGAACTTTTTGGGCATTAAAAGAATATGCAAATAGACCATGCTTTATCTTTCATTTTGTGTTATTTTGTTTTGTTATTTAAATAGAGATACACTTACAGACTTTTTTAAAATTTTTGGATTTTGCAAGTAATATTGCCCACTATTTAATCTTTCTTTCAATTAGCATCTAAGTGAAGAAAGAAAAAGAACTCCCATTATCCCATTCTGTAGAGACAATCATCGTCTAACCATCTTATGACTACTTCCAACTATATAAATATGCATATATTTAGAGACTCAAATTTATTTTTTAAAATGTTTTATTTGTTTTTTCTATAGATGAGGTTGTGTTGCTTAGGCTAGTCTTGAACTCCTAGCCTTAAGCAATCCTCTCACCTAAGCCTCCCAAAATTTGCTGGAATTACAAATGTGAGCCACCGCACCCAGACTCAAATTTATTTTAAAACAAAAAGCTTGTTGTCTTCTAGAATGCTTAGTAAGAACCTTTCACCTTGCTTCTAAACACAGTGGAGCGAAATATCCCAATGCATAGTTTTTGCTGAGGCTGTTTGTGCCCCTATGCTGTGATAGGCACACATACTGGTTGTTGACGTCTTGCTTCTGCTATTTGGTTTGTCTGTTCATATTCCTATCAGAAGCCTGTGAAATCATCTTCTTTCTATTGCCTGCTGTAGCTGAGCTTCCTTCTAAATAACTGTCAGAAACCAGCTGTTTGCAGGTCTGGTGTTAGCCATTGGCTTGGGATGGTGCAGGCTTCTTTCTTCCTGCCGTGATGCATCAGCTAATTTCAGGTGCAATCACTTAGGATAATTGGAATCTTCACCATCTTAGCCCCTTGCTCAAGCCAGAGTAGCTACTTCAGCAGGTAAAACCCAAGAGCCTGTGTAAAATTGAATGGAGCTAGAACTAATAAGGAAATAGCTTAGTACATTAAAATAAAGACTTCAATCATTCAAGGTTTGAACAGAGTGATACTCAGAAAGATAAATTTCTGCAAAAAGGAAAGTCTCAACAAGAGACGTTGAATCTGCCTTTTGCCTACCCCCATGAAATGCTCTCTGGAGTTTACTTTTCCCCTTAGGGTCTTCACTTTGAGACCTCAGCCACTACAACACAGCTGCAAGGACCCAGCCCCAACTTTATCACCAGGACCAGGATCATATGACACATTTCAGTTCTTTGACTTTTCTCAGAACATTAAAGACCATCTCTTATTTTCAGGAAGAACTGTTCTCAAAATAAAACAAATCATAACAGGACACGGTCTTTTGATAGGCAATCTAGGGACTGCAAATCCTGACATTCATACACTATAGGTCATAGTACTGCTCCAATTCTGATTTATTTCAGGTCCCAGTTGTCCTCTTGTCTTTTTCTGGTCCTAGAAGCTGGCCTACTGGCCATTTCTTCTATTTCACCATTCCACGGTGCTCTGAATCTAATCATCGTACATTATGGATGTTTTATTTAACCTCTTTGGTCCTTAGTTCTTTCATCTTCACAATGATTCTAATTATTACTAACTCTAGTTTTAAGAGAAAATTAGATTTTTATAAATTGCTTAACACAAAAACTTAAAAGACTGATGATACCAGATGCTGTTGAGGATAAGGAACAACTGGGACTCTCATATACTGACGGTGGGAATATAAAATATGGTCCAACCACTTTGGAAAACAGTTTGGCAGATATTTTGAAAATTAACCCTACCATACTGCTCCAGTCATTCCTATTATGTTTACCCAAGAGAAAGGAAACAATATGTTCATACAAAGACTTGTACATCATTTCTTTTTAGATTTATTTCTAATGGCCTCAAACTGAAAACAGCTCAAAAGATGTTTGGATATCATCAACATTCAAACAGGTGCTCATCAATAGATGAATGAATAAGTAAATTGGGTTGGGTCTATCTAAAAATGGAATAGTGCTCTGCAATAAAAAGCAATGAAGTATTGATATGTTCAGCAGCATAGATAAATCTCAAAATAATCATGCTGAATAAAAGAACCCAGACATATAAATCTGTCTGGGTAATTTTAAAAAATTCAAAACAGAAAGTGACAGAAAGAAGATTGGTTGTCTGTGAATGGGCAGGAAGGGGCTGAAAAATTACAAAAGGGCATGAAGGAATTTTAGGGGTGATGTGTGTGTCCAATCTCTTGATTGTTGTGATGAAGTCACAGATGTATACATATGTCAAGAATGATCAAATTGCATACTTCAAATATGTGCAGTTTATTGTGTATCAATTGTACTTCATAAAGCCAGTAAAAAAATTGATTTGTACAGAAACGCTTCTCCTTATCTTCCCTTCTTCCTTTTTTTTGACACTGAAGAGGGAGATAAAGTTCTAGACGACCTTGTATGCCCTATTAAGGAGTTTGGACTTCGTTTTGTAGGCAAAGCAAGGAGTGCTTCAGTGGTAAATAAGGCAAGGGTGCGACATTGTTGGGTTTGTGCTTTAGAGAAATTACTCATTGCTTATAAGTAATGATTGCATGACAGTTAATATGTAAAATCTTACCCTAGGAAGATAGACAGTGGCTACCAGTAGTGGTTTAAATGGACTTTCCTTATACCCAAATGTTTAGACTTATGTTAGTATACAACGTGAAGGATAAGGAAGAATCAGAAGATTCTTGGGGAAAAAAAAGGATCAGATCTGATAATTATATATAACCTCTTCTCTTCCCTTTCAGTAAGGAGGCCGGCGAGCCTCTCATACCAAAGAATGTTAGATGAAAACTCAGCGTAAGATTTTCCTCCCTTCCCTGCTCCTTAGGATGTTTGGTGGGGAGGACACTTGAACACTAGCTATAATCTATACTCTCCTTCCCCCAGTAAGCACAAGCCATTGGGATGAGGTGGCAATGTCACAGTTGTTGATTTGTATTACAGGTATTTGTAAGATTTTGTGGTTGAAGAATATCTGTATACTGGAAATACTGTCCTTATACAGTCTTCCTTGTTTGGGGATATTCTCCCTATGCTGCCACATAACTAGTTACTTCCAAGCATAATGAGTCTCTGACTGTTGAACTGTGAGCAGTTCTTAATGAATAAAGCTGTCCTCCTCTGACTGGCACTTGAGCCTTGAGAGTTCAGGGCATATGCCATCTGCTATGAAGTTATACCTTCAGATGGCCCAGCTTATTACCTTGTATTTTAGATAGCTCTCTATCCCAGCTCAGCACCACACTGGGCTCTCTAGGTCTGACTGGGTTTGTCTGTAAAGCCCTTTGAACACAAAGCATCAAGAAATGAGCCACCTCAAACAAAAAGGTATCCTAGTGCAGCCTTTAGCGGCAACTCTAGTGGAATATCTCAACTCTGATTGAACGAAAGTCATATTTTCCCATTCAAGTCTCAGGTACATGAGGGTGTTAGGGAAGATAAGGGGCTACAAATAGTCAAGAGAGAAATTGTAGGGCAAGGTTGAGAGTGTACTGTGGCAAGGAATGTAGAAAGCAAGTTAATGCCATTCAACTAGCACTTCCTGAGATTCTCAAATACCTCTCTATACCTGAAGAAGGAATGTCACATACAGTGGGTCATCAGTAGAAATGTGTTGGTGGACAACTGAATGCCTGAAACAAAAAGTCCCAATTTCTTTCTCGTAGTACAGGCTCTACCATCTTCACTTTTAACTTAGATGTGATCTCACTTTAGTGATTTATCACTTGCAAAGGACTAATATTGTTTCCAAGAAGGCTTGATTTATATACAAGAAGTCAGTTGTTCACACCTGAGAGATCATGGCTAACAGATCTAAAGCCCTAGATCAGTTTGTAATGATTGGGTTTTAGCATCCAAGACCAGATATTTAGGCTGGCTGAATTTACCTTCCAGTTCTATCAATTCCACTGTGTTTCTCTGGTAACCTTCCTAGTGCCCTGTCAAAGTGAATAGGTTGAAATACCCTGGCCAAATTAGATTGTTGATGAGCAATTGTTAGATTGCTGCCTGGTACTAGACCAAATGCCAGATGAATGGAGTCCCTAGTTTCAACCCTGCAATTAAATCACTATCTCTTTGTTTAATGTTTCAGATCTTGAGGTATAGAAGTACCTCGTGCATTTTTTTTTTTTTAAAAGAAATTAACTGGGAGGCAAGGAACCACACACATTTTTCTAATGTATGTACTGAGGTTTAATATAAGTTTTAATCTTTTTTTCCAAATCTTTAATAGGTGGTTGGAGTTGGAATAAGTGTTTTATAAGAGCTTGGCATTTTATATTAGTTTCTAAATTGGGATATTACCCAGTTTACAGTTAAGCAGAAAATGGACTAGAATCTTAAGATATTCCAAGGTTGAAAATAAGGTTCAAAAAACAAATAAACAATACAAAGGCAAATTGCTGGCACATTCATTGGGCTGAAAACTTTAGAAATATCCATGTGAATGGAGACTTCCCACATTATTCCAAGAGCTGTGTGGATTATCAGTAAGCAAGCTCATTGAATTTTAGATCTTAATAAAGGGCTTTGGGAAATAAAAGGGAGCGCATTTGATTTTTTCATAGAAATCCACTTTCCCACTACAGTTGTTACGAAAAGAAAATATAATGAAATGATTCCTTCAGGATGAAACTGACAATCAGCCTGCCTGATACAGAAGCACTGGTGTCTGTAACAGGTCCTCCGGTGCTTAAAATTGAAAATTGTCTCTCTAATGTGCCAGTGTGCTACTGTTCAACTTTATGTTCCAACGGATTGCTTGGCTTATAACCAACAGTGAATTTATTTTATTTTATAATCCAAGGCCTCCCATCATACAGGTCTAAAAGAACCTGGCTAGTAGATATACTGAAGCAGCACATATGAAAGGTTTTTTTCCCCGTAGTAACACTGTCTTTATTCCTCCTGTGCCTACCAACCCTGGGCTAGATATTGTAGGAGAGAGAGTTTAAAAATAGTTTCTTTTTCATTCAGAATGTCCCTGTTATTTAACAACCAATTTTTAAGCACCTGTAGCATGACCTGAGACCCCAAGTGAGGAATCATATTACTTTCTTTTAAAAAAAAAAAAATCTTCCAGGGTTTTCACTGTTACTATTATTATCGCCTCCCTGCTGCCATCACATTTAGGGCAGTATTTAAGCTGTTTCTTGGAGCCTATGAAGTTTAGGTGAGGGATCACAAACTACAGTCCACAGGCCCTATCCAACAAGTAACTAGCTTTTACAAATAAAGTTGTTGAAACACAGCTATGTTCATTCATCTACATACTGCCTGTGGTTGCTTTTGTGCTACAAAGACAGAGTTGAATAGTTGTAATAGAGATCATAATACCTGCAAAGCTAAAAATATTTATAAAATGGACCTTCACCAGAAAAATTTGCTGGATCTGCCTTAGATGATCTGGTGGCTTCCTGTCTTTCTGACCCTTGTTTCCTGTTGTTCTTATCTTTACTGACTAATGTTATTTCTGCTCTGCACACACTAGGGCTATTTCTTCCCTGGAACCTTTGCGTCGGATGTGTCTTCTGTCTAAGATGCTGTCATTCAGACCCTCTAATGCTGTGTCCTTCCCATAATTCACAGCTTGGCTCACAGATACATATCAGATTGTTTTCTTAGTTCTCCTCCAACCTAGCTAAAATTGTTCCACCCCAGTTATGTTGTTACTTCCTATCATTCATCAGTAACTAATGTCAGTTGTCGTTTTGTTCATGTTCATGTTCATGTGTCGTTTTGTTCATCTTCTTGTTACATCATAGTACTTTGAATGCAAGGTTTCTACTCTGAATCTCTAGTGCTCAAAGCAGTGACTGTTAGGTAGTAAGTGCTCAGTAAATGCCTATGGGGTAGATAGATGGATGGATGAATGGATAGATGGATGGGTGGCTGAAGGGATGAATCTATTATGGTGTAAGATGTAGTCCATATTCTCAATACATAGTTTAATAGTGAAGAGAATCATGGAAACTAATGCCTGTGAAAAGTGCTACAACAAAACCATCAGAAAGTAGGTTTATAGCAAGAATGACATTGAGAGAGATAAATCATTTGCTGGGGGGAGTATGTTTATGAAGACTGCATAGTGAAACTAATCTTCAAGGATGGCTAAGCATTGTTAAACATAAAAAAACTTTCTATAGTAAAAATAGACAAACAAAAAAACAAATTGAGTTTGAAGTTATTTATTGAAACTGATCATCAATGAATAGATACAAATTTTCAATCTCATATATCATTTTCAGTCTTCAGAATTGTAAAGATAAAACAAACAATAACACAGTGATGGTGGAAGTATGGGAAAATGGATATTCTTATGAATTACAAATGGATATCTCAACTGATCAAATTCTTTAAGGAGGGTAGTTTTATGCTATGCATCAAGAGCCTTTAGAACATGAATAACTAAAATCCCTGTAGTTCCACTTCTAAGATATTAGAGAAAGGAAGAAAAAATCAGAAACATTTCCAGTCATGGAGGTATCAGAGTGTTCACCAGAATGTAAATAGCTAACAAAAGAGAAGTGGTCAAATGAGTTATAGAACTTCCATACAATATACTACTTAGAATTGTTTTAAATGATGGTGCAGATCATAGTCTGGAATACCAATCATTGAGCATTCTCTGTGTATCAATCACTAGGCTGAACACATCACATATATTATTTCATTGAAAGTCCACATCATACACTAAATAGGCACTAACATCATCCACATTAACAAATGAAGAAACAGAGGTTTAAAGAGTTTAAGTGACTTTCCTAAGGTCCCAGAGCCAGAGAAGGAGAAAGAAAGTTGCTCTTTAGGATCTGTCTCACATAATCACCATGCTCTACAGTATGGACAGTGACAATAAAAACGATAATTTTTTTAATCTTAAACAAATCACTTGATCTTTCTGCGTCTCAGTTTCCTTATCACATGAGAATGACAGTAGTATTATCTTATAAGGTTATCATGAGGATTGAATGAATTAACTCATATGTGTATGTGTATACACACAGCACTGTTGTATATGCTGAGGAAGCAACAGCAAGTAAAAGAGTTAAATTTCCCAGTCTACATTCTAGTGAACAGAAGACAGACTTTCAATAAATAAATGGAAGGTATAGAAAAATGTCAGACTATGTCAAATAATATGGAAAAAGTAAACCAGAGGAATAAATACCAGGATGGAAGTAGGCAGGCTGCAGTTGTGAATAGAAGTTGCGAGAAGGCCTCCCTGAGAAGATGAACGTTGAACAGAGATATAAAGAAGCAACCCATGAGGTGATCTAGGAGAAGAGCATTCCAGGTAGGAGGGCCAGCAAATGAAAAGATCCTGAGGCAGAAGCATGTCAAGAATGTTTGAGAAGTGACAGGGAGGACAGTGTGAGCAGGAGGAGCATAGCAGGAGATGAGTCTGGAAAGACAGACAACAGGGCACCAACTCATGAAGAATCAAATTGGTAGCGATGGGAAGCTTTCTAAGGGCTATGTATGGAGGAACAAGATAATCTGACAGATTTTGATAGGATCCATCTAACATGTATTAATTCCATGTAAATTGCTCAATACAGTGCCTAATACATAGTAAATGATTAACAAAGATTTGATATTTTTATTTGCAGTATGAACATCATCTTCTAGCTTGAATACGTTTTCCAAAATTTCTTTAGATGTAATATATGCATGTATATATTAAAAGAACAAGAAAACCTTTACTTTCCCTCATCCTCTTACATACTTGGGTATATGCCATTTCTCTATTGCTGGAGAGAAGCCAGTTTGTGTTGGAAAATACAAGAAAACTAGATTTTAGCACCAACCTGCTCTGGCACTCAGTCTAGCAACAGTGAAAACCTGAATAGACCTTAGTAGATGGATAGCCTCGTTCCTGGGACCAGAGATTGGGGCCCCCACACATGATTATACAATAATATAGATATATTATTTAGTAAGAGCAAGCAAGCGCTCTTATTGGATAGAGCATCTTTTGAAATGTGTGCATCTGTGCAGCTCTAATTCAACAATAAGACTTTTGCATTTAAATTACTGTTTTGATGGGATCATTGCTTTTGGCAACTGCCTTACGAGATTTCTCCTTTAGTATTTTTGAAAGTACAATTTAATCAAGTAGCAGATAGTAAAAGAATGGTCCCATAGTCAGAGTCTTATTTTCCAGTGATTTTGTGGATGTATCTAGTTTGATGTTTTTGACAGTTTCCAATTTAAAACACTCATTCATTCATTCCACTAATATTTATGGAAAACCAGCTATGTGCCAGGTTCTTGTTTAGATGCTAGGGATAGCAAGGAAATCAAGACAAATCCCTTGCCTTCATGGAGATGACATTCTATAAAAAAGTTAGACAATATGCAAGTAAAAAATAGAAAATGGTAGGAATATATAGAAAAAAATAAAGGAAGTTCTGGGATAGAGCTCCTGTTTTATACATGAGTGGTCAAGGAAGGCTTCTCAGAGGAGGTGCCCTTCCAGCAGAAACCCACAGGAAATGAGATAGGAACGGGAACAGCAAGAGCAAAGGTGCTCAGTGGAGACTGACTTGAGAAATAGGAGATGTAGTGTAGAGGATGGAGGTAGGAAATGGAAAGGGAGTTGGGGTAGTTTACATAGGACTTTGGAATCCATTTGGAGCAAGATGGGAAACAATAGGCAGCTTTAGAGCCTGATGTATGTTTAAGAAAGTTCACTTGGACTGCTGGTAAGGAGAAAACTGTAGAGAGGCAAGAGGAATGTCAAAGATGCCAAATAGCAGTTTTCTAAGGACCTGCACATTTGATAGAGTTTCTGAAATTACATCCTTGACACAAACCACAGAAGGGGGAAAAAATCTTAAATGACTTACTCAGAAAATAAGCATCATATTTTCCTTTGGGGAACTAACTTTATCAAATCAATAATGTAGACAAGGTTTTACAGCCTCCAGGAAGTAAGCAAATCCTATGGGCGATGTCCCAGGGATACTAACCCCAATTCTTTCCTCATTTCTTCTGAAAAAGTTGTGTCTATTTCAGGTCTTACTCACCGGCCTAATCTCAGTTCTCAGACAGCAAATGAGCCTCCTAGGCTCTCCTTCCCCCTTATTCATTCAGTAAATTTTATAGAGCACCTTTGCTGTGTCCAGCTACCTGAATCAGGACTAAAATGTAAGGCCCCAACGGTTATATCTTGCATCCTGCATAATACAAGGGGCTACTATTTACATATGCTATGTTGAGAATGCCACTTTATGGAGTTGTGCATTGTGTTGTCCGTACACCTGCACTCTGTAGCCCTGGTACTGTGCGCTAGGGATAGAGATGACTAACACAAATAGTAGAATTTGGATCATGGTCCTCTCCACATCTCCACATCTCATGTTGAAATGTGATCCTTAATGCTGGAGATGGCACCTGGAGGGAGGGAGGTGTTTGGGTCATGGGTGGTGTATTTCTCAGGAATAGCTTGGTGCCATTCTCATAGTAATCAGTGAATTCCCACTCTATTAGTTCACCTATTCATTCACATGAGAGCTGGTTGTTTAAAACAGCGCTTGTTCCAGTTCTCGCCATGTGACCACCTGTATTCACTTCTCCAACCAGTAGGGTTATAAACTGCTGGAGGCCCTCAGAAGCAGATGCTGGTGCTATGCAGAACCATGAGACAAATAAACCTTTTTCCTGTATGAATTGCCCGGCCTCTGGTATTTCTTTATAGTAAGGCAGAGCAAACTAATACAACATAATATTTTCAATTCACCATGCACCCGGGTCAGAGTAATTACCCTTGTCTTGGCTTTCTAATGAGTTCATTTGTTTATCAACATCCTTTATGTAAATACAAAGGTGTCTGGATTGACACCAGGGTGCATTTCTACACCTGCAAAACCTCCAACCCTGTCTACTTGACAGGCCTCCAGCCATATTCATTCTAGAAACCCATCAGAAGCATTTCAGATCAAAGCAGGTAACAGAGGTGAGCTGCAGCCAGAGCTGATTTGAGATTCCAGACGCATCCCTGAGCACCATCTGGGCCTCTGCCGAAGCATCTGCAGGCTCTCCTCAAAGCTCAGGGCCCTCACACCAAGAGCAAGATGAGTTATATCGTCTAGGAGAAGCCAACAGATGGTGAGCTGCCTGACTTCTCATGAGGTTAAAAGTGTCAACTCGACACCATTGTGGAAGGAGGGGTCAAATCACCTTCTCTTCCCCAGTCTTCTTTTCTGTATTTGTGTTTGTGATGTATTCTTGTGTGCATTTCTAGATGTGGTCCTCATTTTTTCATCCTGTGCCCTCTTGCACCTTCTATTTCAAAAATATGATCAGTTAATCAATTGTTAATTCATTGGTTGACTCATTCCTTTATTCAGGATGTGTTTACAAATATCGACTTTGTGCCTGGCACTGTCTAGTACTTGAGAACAGCGAGCAATATTGACAAGGTTAGTGCTTTCATGAAACTTACCTACTGGTGGAGAAAATGATCAACAAATCACTTCAGATTATGATCTGTGCTCTGAAGAGACTAAAACCAGTGAGTAGGAATAGAGAATGGCTGGAGAGGCAGTGCTACTTCAGATGTAGTAGTCATAGAGGCTTCAGGGAGGAGGTAATATTCAAGCTGAATTAGTGATGGGAAGGATCCAAAAAGCAAATGCAATCCACTAAATCCATTCATATTGGTGTGCTAGATACTTTCCTCTCTTCTTTCTTCTCTGCTTCCTTCTTCTTTTCTGTTTTTCGGTTTTGATGTCAAATACTTGTTGAACACTTACCTATCTATATTATGGCATAAAATTAAGGGAATCAAATTTCCTGTTCTCTTGGCATGTGCATTCTAGTGCAGGAGACAGATATTCAATAAATTAGCAAGTAAGCATATGATATCAGTTGCTTAAATACGGTGACAGTGATGGAAGGAAGAGTGACAGGGTAATCAGGGAGCCCTCTGTGGGGATGCCCTTGAGAACGAAGCAGAGAAAAGCTTGAGAAAGCCTTGAGAACAAAACAAAGAACAAAGCAAGTAAAGGATTCACGACTATAACTTGGGTGGGGGTGGGGGTGGGGAC
>NW_007215171.1:28497-47990 GCF_000164805.1 Carlito syrichta
GGGGAAGAGTGCCCAAGCCAGGGACAAGCAAATGCAAGGGTGGGCAGGCACTGAAGCAGGGGTAGATCTGGCCACAAGAAGAGCAAGAAGCCCATGTGTCTGCAGTGGACAGGCGGGATAGAGTCTGAGATGGGGCAGGAATCAGATCATTTGACACCACATAAACCATGAGGAGGAATTTCAATTTTGTTCTGAATTTTGTGGAAAGTCATGTCATTCCCTGCTTTTGAGAAAGGGAATGACATGATTTGACCACACTTTAAGAAGACCACTCTGGCTGTAAGAACAAACTAGGGTAAAAGTGGAAGCAGGGAGATGAGTCAGGGCACTGTTCCAGTCATCCAGGTGAGAGAACGGTAACCTGGGCTGGAGGAATAGTGGGGGAGGTATTGACAGGTGATCTGATTAGGGAGAGAAGAAGATGACTAGACAGAATCTGGTGATTGATGCTGCATGTGATATAAAACAATGGGAGAAACTCAAATCACTCCATGGGTTTTGGTGTGGATATCTGGGTGAATAGCAGAGTCATCCTCTGAAAAGGCAAAATCAGAGGAGGAATAGGTTTGGTGAGGGAGAGGTGAGTTTGAACATGGTAACTTTAAGATGTTTACAAAAGTTGGTAAAGATGTCAACTATGAGTTAAATATACAATTCTGGAGAATTCAGAAAAGATGATGGGAGTTATTAGGCTGCAAGTGAAATGATATGTGAAACCTGGAGACTAAATGAGACCATATAAGTATAATTATAGAGAGAAAAGTCAGAATGATGCCCAAGATGCTCCAATATTTAGGACTGGGGAAGAAGAAGTAGTGGCAAAAGAGCTGAACAAGAACATCTGGGTAGAGAGGAGGAGAAACAGGAGAGGATAGTTACCCAGAGAGTGAGTGAAAAAAGGGTTAGGAGGAGAAGGAAATGATCATTGCCTTTCAGATGCTGCTGAGAAGTTGATAAGATGTAAACCAAGATGATCATCAGACTGGACATGAGGTCATCACTGGAAAATTCAGAAGTTATTTGATGGTGGTGGGAGTGGAAATCTAGTTAGGAAAGAACAAGAGAGAATGACAAGGGAGAAAGATACCTAGGCTTTCAAGGGTTTTTGCTGTTATGATTCTGTAAAACCTAAACAGAGCTGTAAAGACCCAGGTGTTTGAGGGAGGGGATTATAAGATCAAGGAAGGGTTTCTCTAAAGTTTGCCTAGTGAAGACAATTGTCTTACAACGAGAGGAAACTTAGAAATCCAGAAGAGTGAGGATGTGATTATTAGAGTGATGTGCTTGTTGTTTGTATTCTTGTTCATTTTTTGAAGTCTTTTAAAAATATAAAAGTCATTCTTAGCTTGTAGGCCATAAAAAAACAGGCGTGTGATAGTCTACAGTCAAGTGGACTAACTGTTCAGTGATATTCCACAATCAAAATTTGATATACTGGTTTTAACACATCAATTCCTGGGGCTGTTGTGTATATGAAGGTTATGATATATCCATCTGTTGGATGGTGTAAACTAGGTATGGCCCACCCATGGGCCCTATGCAGCCCAGGACAGCTAGTAATGCAGCCCCACAAAATCTTTTTTTTTTTTTTTTGAGTCGGAGTCTTACTCTGCCACCTAGGCTACTGCATCCTTGACCTGCTGGACTCAGGTGATCCTTCTTCTTCAGCCTCCAGAGTAGCTGAAACTATATAGGCACATGCTACCAAACCCAGCTAATTTTTTTGATTTATCATAGATATGAGTTCTCACCAAGTTGCCCAGGATGGTCTCGAAACCCTGGACTCAGGCAACCTTCTTGCTTCCACCTCCCAAAGTGCTGGGATTATAGGTTTGAGCCACTGTGCCTGTGCAAAATCTTTTAATTTAATTTAATTTATTTATTTCTCGAGTAGAAGTCTCACTCTGTTGCCCGGACTGAAGTGCAGTAGCACATTTATGGCCACGGCAGCCTCGACCTGCTGGGCTCAGGTGATCCTTCCAAGTAGCTGGAACCAGAGGCGTGCACCATCACGCCCAGCAAATTTTTTTGATTTATTGTAGATATGAGGTCTCACCAAGTTTCCCAGGATGGTCTTGAAACCTTGGACTCAGGCAACCTTCTTGCCTCCACCTCCCAAAGTGCTGGGATTACAGGCATGAGCCACTGTGTCTGGCTAAGGTCTTTTTTAACATCGTATGTTTTTTAGAGTTTATTTTCTTCGTGATCCTATGGGTAGTTCCATTTCTGAAATTCACAATCATGCCTTATTCATGACATCACTTTTGGCAGCACATACATTTATGAGCAGCTGTTTCCAATTATGAAACACATGAAGAGCACAATTTGAACAAATATTCCTGACAAGCACCTTGAGAACTCACTAAGAATTGTGACCACTTCCATCAAACCGACATTGATAGATTAGTTTTCAACAAACAAGATCAAATTTTCCATTAGTTTTATTTTGTTCTCCTTTTTCTAAACTTTATAACAAATAATATTTTTTAAAGAAATGTTATTATGTATTTACAATAACTGTATTATATTATTTATGTGGGAACCAAGACAATTCCTCTACTTGATGAGGTCCAGGGAAGCCAAAAGTTTGGACACTCCTAGAGTACACAATAAGGTTTCTGATTCAAGGTCCTTTTGTTTTTTGGTATGGCTCATTTTTGTTGTTGTTGTTTCCATGAGGAAAAGATCTTGCTTTGACAGATTAAAAATGAACCAGTGATGGCCCGAGACATGACTTTGTCTTTCCAGAAGTACTGCAAGCTCAAATATAATGATACACAGATATCAAGATATCTATAGTTAATGAGAGCAAAGGGCAAGAATGCAGGAACTTTTTTACTTAAATCTTCACATATTTTTCTTGAAAGAGAATTTTCCACTCATATAAATTTCAACTGGCAAGGACTGTAGGTATAATCCAGGCCAGCTCTTTTATTCTACAGATCTGAGAACAGAGATCAGATTTCAGTAACCTACCTAGGGGCCCATCATCTTTGGCAGCATCTGATTCCATCTAATGGAACATATGTAAATTATGTTTCCCATAATGCACCAAGACCACCTTGATCTCTTTACATATGGGCTTTTCCATTAGTATTAGAAGTCCTTGAATTTTTTTATTGTAAAATTAATGTTTGCTATCTAAACTTCAACACTGTGAATTTTAAATATCCTTTTGTTAGTCTGTTTCTTTTCATGAAACTAAAATACATTTCCTTCATACTGGTTATTGTACGTCCCCAAAGAGTTTCAGAGAAATTACTTGCTAATATATTATGGACATCTTTTTAAACTTTAGTCCCTGTATCCTGAGTGAACGATGAGAAATTCTGGCCCTCAAGACATTAGTATTCAGTTTTTGCATCAGCACCCGGTGTGTGAGTTTTCGCAGTAGGAGATTGTCTATACTGTTATATCCAGAGCTTGATATAGGGACATCTGTGCTTGGTTCAGTATCCAAAGAAAGATGGCGACTCTATGGCCAACAAAGCATTGCAAAAAGAGTCAGGGTTTATGTGACTGTTAAAGTATTTTACAGCCTTATGATGGAGGAGGAATTGTCAGAAGGACAGATAATGATTAACCGACAACAGTGTCTTAGTCTACTGAAGTTCAGGTAAGTTAGTGAGAGCCTGGACACATGCAGCTCTAAGGAAGACCATCCCTTACCTGCTATTGTTTCAGCAGCTCAAAAAATGGGATTCTGGGTTTTCAGACCTCAATGTAAATGGTTGGTGGGTCTCTACTGAGGAGATAATGGCTACTGAGACACTTGGAAAGTCGCTCTCTTTTTTGAGTGATGCAGTGGTGTATTTCAGCAACTATTCTATCACCTTAGCAACAATTTAACCAAACAAGTCATTTAACATAGTTCATGCAAAATATCAGGAAGATTGAAGTTTTTACTAAAGCTATGGAACTGCCTGGAAATGTTGTCATCATGGAGATACAGTTGCTGTCTTCAGGATAGGAATCCATTTTCATTGCTAAATTGTTCAAAAGGCACACAATGGCACCATGATTTTTATGCTTCTTATTGTTTTTTGTTTTCCAGTGGATACTTAAAAATCAATTTATTTTTTTTCTGGTATGTACCAGGGGTATAGTGTTTGTTAGGATGAAAAAGCAATTTTAATTTAGTGGGAAATGGATTTTCTTTATCACAGAGAAATGTGAAATAAATGAGAGACACACCAAATAAAATTCTCATTCTAGATCCCAAGGGTTGAGGTGGCGAGATGGGGCTGGCAGAAGGACAAGTTTAGAATTTGATAATTCTGTTTGGATTTCTCCTTAGAGCTCTTTGTTGTCAATAAAAACTCGTGGTAAGCAACACAAATGACCCAGTTATGCCTGTCCTGTTGAACTGGGTATTCAGAAACAACAGAGTATAACAAAATAAGATTAAAGGACCAGGGCTCTAGTAAGCTCTGTACTTATCTACCTGTGTGCCCTCTAGAAATATTCTCCTCCTCTCTGGGCGTCAGTTTACCTATCCCTAGAATGGATTTTAACATTGCTTTAAGTCTGTAATTTTAGAATTTAACTGTGAAAAATATTTTGTAACTTGCCCATATCATCTCAATTAAAGTTTTTATTTTTAATAATAATTGACCATATAGTGTCTGAAGGAAACATGTTTAAATGAATCAATGACTAGAACCATTTATTTCAAAACCACATCTGAAATTTCTTTTGTATAGTTATTTCACTGCCATTTCATGTGGTGTTTCAGTCAATTCTTATGATTTTTCTTACTACAGTTATTTTGGGGTGTGAGAGAAAGAGACACACACACAGAGACAGGGAAAGGAAGGGGGATGGAGAGGGAGAGGGAAAGAGAACTAAGCAATGTTAACTAGTGCAACTTCATTCATATTCCTCTTTGCCAGTGTCTGCAATCCAGCCATACTAGCCTTATCCCTAATACTTGACCTGATCTGTCCTGCCACAGTCTTTGCACATGTTAAAAATCACAGATTATTCATATCATATTACCTTGTTGGAGCTATTTCAAAATATAATTTATATTCATCATTACTTTATTTTTTATGATTTTCTTTTTTATTTTAAAGATGTGGAGTATAATTCAGGTTTAGATATACAAGTGGTCATCATACAGGTAATGTTTGGGCTTTCCTTTGGTCACCACTTTGCCTGGTTTGAGATCAGGTACCCTTATTGATGTTATGTGCCTCCCCCTGCCCTGGCAGTGTTCCATTACTGCCAATCCTTTTCTTAACGTATTATGGTAAATGTTCAGGGTCCACTTATGAGTGAGAACATATGGTACTCAGTTATTTGTTTCTATGATAGATCATTGAGTATTATAGACTCTAAATCCATTCAAGTTGCTGCAAAGTCTATATGTTTGTCCTTTTTAATGGCTGCATAATATTCCACTGTATATATGTACCATTTTTTTTTATCCAGTCCAATTTCAATGGACAGCACCATTGGTTCCATGTTTTTGTGATTGTGAATAGTGCTATAATAAACATGTGTGTGCAAGTATCTTTTTTGTAGAGTGATTTGAGTTCCTCTGGATATATTCCAAGTAGGGAGATTGCTGGGTCATATAGAAGGCCAATTTCTAGTTCTTTTAGAAATCACCACACTGTTTTCCATAGAGGTTGAACTAGTTTGCGTTCCTAGCAGCAGTGTAGACGAGTTCCCTTTTCTCCACATCTTCGCCAACATCTGTCGTTTTTTGTTTTATTAATGATAGCCATTCTTACTGGGGTTAGGTGGTATCTCAAAGTGGTTTTGATTTGCATTTCTTTGATGATTAGTGAGGCTGAGCACTTTTTCATGTGTCTGTTGGCTGCCCATATGTCTTCTTTTGAGAAGTGTCTATTCGTGTCTTTTGCCCACTTTTTAATGGGGCTGGTTTTTTTTTTTCCTTTTGGCTCATTTGAGTTCTTTGTAGAACCTGTATGTTAGGTCTCTGTTAGATATAGAGTTGGCAAATATTTTTTCCCATTCTGTAGGCTGTCTCCTCACTCTCTTGATGGTTTCTTTTGCTTTGCAGAAACTTTTCAGTTTAATGAGGTCCCACTTGTCTATCTTATCTTCTATGGCATGGACATCTGGGGTTTGGATCAGGAATTGGTTGCATACTCTGATTCCCATAAGGGTGTCTCCTGTGTTTTCTAAGATTCTTATAATTTGAGGTTTTACATTTAGGTCTTTGATCCATTTACAGCTGATTTTTGTGTATGGTGATAGGTGGGGTCCTGTTTCAATCTCCTGCATGTGCTTAGTCAGTTTTCTCATCACCATTTACTGAACAGGTTCTCCTCTCCCCAGTGGTTGTTGGTGGAGGCTTTGTCAAGGATGAGTTGGTTGAGAAATTGAGGTTTTGCTTCCAGAATGTTTATCCTTCCATTGGTCTATATGCCTGTTCCTGTATCAATACCAGGCTGTTTTGATGATCGTAGCCTTACAGTAAATTTTAAAGTCTGGAAGTGTGATACCTCCCTTTCTTCTTTTGCTAAAGATTATTTTTCTATTCATGGTAATTTATGCTTCCATATAAATTTCTGTATTGTTGTTTCCAGGTCTGAGAGGAATTATGTTGCTAATTTAATGGTTATTGCATTGAATCTGTAGATTGCTTTTGGTAGGATGGACATTTTAACAATGTTGATTTTTCCTATCCATGAGCATGGAATATTTTTCCATTTATTCATGTCTTCTTGGATTTCTTTGAGCAGTGTTTGTAATTCTTATTGTAAAGTTCTTTCACTTCTCTGGTTAGGAAGATGCCAAGGTATTTCATTTTTTTGTGGCTATTGTGAATGAGATTGTGTCTTTTATTTGTTTCTTTGCCTGCTTGTTGTTGATGCATAAGATTGTTACTGTCTTTTGCACATTTATTTTGCACCCTGAGACTTTGCCAAAGTCCTTTTATTAGTGCAAGGAGGTTTCTGGCAGATTCTCTTGAATTTTCATGGTATAGGATCATATTGTCAGCAAAGGACGATGACTCAAATTCTGCTTTTCCTATTTGGATACCCCTTATTTCCTTCTCTTGTCTAATTGCTCCAACTAGGACTTCCAACACAATGTTGAACGGAGTGGTGAGAGTGGGTAGCCTTGTCTTGTTCTGGTTTTCAGGGGAAATGCTTTCAGTTTATTTCCATTTAGCAATATGCTGGCTGTGGGTTTATTGTGATGACACTATTTTGAGGTATGTTCCTTCTATGCCTAGGTGTTCAAGGTTTTTTATCAATATGGGATGCTGGATTTTATCAAAAGCCTTTTCTTCATCTAATGATATAATCATGGGTTCTTATTTTTACATCTGTTGCTGCATTTGATTACATTTATGATCTTGAGGATGTTGAGCCAGCCCTGCATCCCAGCCAGCCCTTCATCCAGGGATGAAACCTACTTGGTCATGGTGGGTGATTTTTGAGATGTGTTTTTGGATCCGATTTGCTAGAATCTTATTGAGAATATTTGCATCTATGTTCATCAGGAATATTGACCTATAGCTCTCTTTTTCTGTTGGATCTTTACCCAGTTAAGGTATAAGTGTGATGTCAGCTTTGTGAAATGATTTGGAGAAGACTTTCTCAATTGCCTGTAATACTTTTAATAGGAATCGTAACAGATCCTCCTTGTATGTTTTGTAGAATTCTGCTGGAAAGCCATCTGGTCCAGGGCTTTTTGTTGTTGTTGTTGTTGGTAGTTTCTTTTGACACATTCAATTTCCTGGGTTGTTATTGGTTTGATATTCATCATTACTTTAAAATGATGCTGGTGATTAGACTTACTGCCTTGATCTTGCTGTTTAAGGCATTAATAGAGAAGCCTATATAGTACATAACAATGTCACAGTTTTTAGAGTATTTTGATAACTGTATTTCAACATATCTGCCTTCTCTTTAATGCTGTATTTTATCTTACGCATTTGAAGGATTACCATGAGAAGGTGTTCGCAGTCTTCAGCAGACTTCCAAAGAGGTCTTTGGCACCAAAAACTTTAAGAAATTCTGCATTAGGCCCTAGGGGTTGTATCTGGCTGTGCTCATCGAGGTTCTAGGCAGACTTCAAGTATTAAATAAATATATGTTAAATGAATGAGTGCTAAATACAAGTTTGGTAAATAACCCTTCATTCAGAGGTTTAGTGCTTGGTAGAAAAGGCACATCAAACCTTGTATCTATTAAAAATGCTTTGGGGGTTGGGCATGGTGTCTCATGCCTATAATCTCAGCAATTTGGAAGACCAATGTGGGAAGATTGCTTGAGACCAGGTTTAAGATGGGTCTAGGTAGCAAAGCAGGACCTCATCTGTACAAAAAATAAAAAAATTAACCCGGTATGGTGGTATATATCTGTAGTCCCAGTTATTCAGGAGGCTAAGGCAACAGGATTGCCTGAGCCCAGATCAAGGCTTGGTGAGCTGTGATCCAGCCTGGGCCACAGAGTGAAATCCTGACTAAAAAAAAAAAAAAGAAAAAAAAAAGTTTTGTGCTGTAAATAACAGAAACTTGATTCAAAGTGGTTTGAATACCAAGGAAGTGTGTGCTGTCGTACATAGAAAGTCCAGATTTCAGGTGGTGTGTGGTCAGTGTCTCTAGAAGTCATCAAGAATCCACATTCTATCCATGTCTCTGTACTGCTGTGTGCAGGCTCATAAAATGCTTCCAGTAGCGAGTGGGGCCACGTGCTTCTTTGTTTCTGACCATTAGGAAAGAGAGAGACCCTCATTCCCAACCATGGAAAATACATTCCTCCCTTCAGTCTCTTGGAACTGAATTAAAATTAATGTCCTTCCCTGAACCAGTAGCCAACATGGCCAGGGAAATGCTATGTGTTAATTGGGTGAGATAAAGCTGCATCCATCTTTGCAGCTGAGAAGAGGAAGAGGAAAAAAAAAAAGCAAAAACCAATAAGGCATGCTAAAAAGAAGGAAGGGAGAAATAATAGGTAGGCAGCCAGCAGAGTGAATGACCACATCTTTTCAGAAGACACATATTAGCAAAAAAAAAGTCATTCTGTTTGTTAAATACTATCTTTGGAAAAGAGGATAAATGGACAATGTCTGTGATCCACCCTATTTTGATGCCTTTAGAACGGAACTCTGCTCAGAACAGGCTGGGAAAATAGAGGCATCTTGTTCTTCCAAAGAAACCTCCCCTGCCCTCCCCCTAGTCAGGCAACATTTTGCGAATCAGGTTTTACATCCTGTGAAATAAAGGATACATAATGAACACCAAAATTTAACACAATTCTTTTCTGTTTTGTCATGTTTTATTCTTCATATTAATTTAGTACCCATCTCTCTGATAATCATCTACAGAGGAGATGGAAAAGAAAGAATTGGAAGTCAGACTGTTTCTTTCTGTAATTACTTACAGATTCATATGCCTACCACCAAAAGGTGAGATAGCATCTCACAGAGAAAACAATCCACATCTCTCCTGTGCTCTCCACTGTGTCCAGGCATTCAGCATCAGGGACTACTCGGGCATAATTAGTCTTCCATTGATTTCCTGAACATTCAGATCTCAGAATAGAAACTCTTTATGAAGATGTGATTGTAGGTAATTTGCCTGTTACTGTTTCATAATAAAGAAAGTTATTTCAGAAGAAATTACTTTTTTATAAGTTAGAATTCTCTAAGGTAGAGTGGTAGTCAATGAGGAATTCTTTGAAGTTTGCAAGTTTTGTGCTTTGATGTTTCTTGTATAAAATCAGGAGATTTTACCATCACTACTTCCTATTAGTAATTACTCTAGCCACTTTATGCTATTTCCAGAGGTTTGCTGGCATATTGGGTAGAATTGATAAGTTAAGCTTTTAAAAGTTGTGGGTTATTCTAGTAAGCAAAGCATCTACTGTCAAAATTGGAGTGAGGATATTTTGTGAACTCATTGTATTTGGAGAAATGGGACTTGAAATCGCAGCCACCTGATTTCCTGAAAATTTGTAATGTAGACTGTACTTGAAAAAGAAATTCTGTCCAATTAAGACTCACCATTGAATATTGTACTAATGCCAAGATACAGACCTTTGGATCAAACTTGTCTATTTTCAACTGGTACAACAAAGCTTAAATTTCTTTCCCTAAAAGCTAGCACACACTTGGTCAAGTGTAAACCTCTACTTATTTAATGGGGAAAAAAAATCAATCTGTCAAATCAGTGCTCTAGTCCACATGCCTGAGGCTGTCTTTTGCAATCTAAGCGAAGGATGATTATCACTAGTAGATGTGGTGTGTCATTTATTAGAAGTTGTTTTTGCTGCTGATGTTTTCTAAGTGCCTCCAACTTCCAAATTTCTACGATTTTATGATATATGTCACAGAGATCAGGGCCTCAATAGGCCACAAACAGGACTGGGAATTCTAAAAGTTTTATTGTTTTGGATTTTGTTACCTCCCAAAGAAAAATTGTGCGAGTGAGTTTAAGTTCCAGAACAGCAGCCTACAGAGATATTGTCGTATATTTTTTTCCACAGCACTATCACCTTCAAATGCACTATAAGACTTATGTGCTTATTTCATTAATTGTTCCTGCCGCTTCTCTAGAGTATAAGTTCTAAAATGAGTCTGTTTTCCTTTACTCTTATATTATTATATTTGTCATAGGTTTCGGTCAAGTAAGGAGGTAAAATTCAAATTAATTTGATACTATAGAAAATAAAATCAAACTTTACAAATATTTTAAAAATAATAATGAATATGTGTTTAAGATTTTATTATATAACTCATTGTTCTAAAGGCCCTAGAAAGATGTTACAAACAATTCCAAGGAGAAAACAATCACAAATTTATATGGAATAAAGACAATTTTAAATGACTGTGCAAATAGACACAAAACTGGCTTTTGCTGAGTTGGAGGACAGAGAAGTCCACTGGACTTCCTCTATACACTGCACAAAATTTATCTGTTTTTTATGAATAGAAATTATTTTGCATTACTGTGAATTAGATACAAGTTACACAGTTATAAAATAGCTCAAAAGCAATGAAAGAAGGCCAGAGCAGGCCAAATGTGGTGGTTTATGCCTATAATCCCAGGTCTTTGGGTGGCCAAGGCGGGAAGACTGCTTCATCCCAGGAGTTCAAGACCAACCTGGGTAAGACCCTATCTTTATTCATAAATTAAAATTGCAATTAAAAAGAGGACATATCAGAAAATTTAGAAAGGCTTTTTCTAAAACTGGCATAGCTGTGCATTGAAGGTGCCGGTAATTACTTAGGTGATTACCAGTCTTCTTATAGTCTTCCTCCTTTTGATCAAAAATAAGCTTAAAAAAAGATTGTAATCATAAAATTAGACTGGTCTCATTAGACTTAGCCTAGTTATTTACATAAATGCAACAGATATTAATTTACTATCCAGGATTGGAAATTTTCATAATGAAACTCAGACTAGACTTTTAAAGATTCTATCCTTTGCCATTCAGAGGCTAGGAGGCCAAACCCAGGAAACTCAACTAGATTTTCTCTGCATTACCTATAAATTTTGGCAAGTTGCTCCCTTCTGAAGGTTTCCCATTTCCTACTATATAATTAGCTAGGGATCGAGTCACAAAAAACAGTGCTGGGATAAAGGCAGAGAAATTGTACAAACTTTTAAAAATAAAAACAAAAACACTGGGGAAAAAAGTGAATATCAAGCCAAGAGGTTCCAGACGTCTGTATTTAAATAAAACTCCATAGGTAACACTGATGTGCATCCCTACTTGACATCTACCGTCCTAAAAAAATGCTAACTTTAAATTAAAGAAGTAAGGTTGTAGCCAAGAAATCAATTTTAAATAATAACTACAATTATGAATAGTAACAGTATACCAAGTGTCAGTAAACTTTTTCTGTAAAAGGCCGATTAGTAAATACTTTAAGCTTCTGTGGTACAAAGTCTCCATCACGGCTCAACTCTGCTATTTTAGTGCAAAATCAGCCATAGATGATATGTAAATAAATAGTCTTTTCTGTGTTCCTATAAAGCTTTATAAAAACGGGGTAGGTCATACTTGGCAAGTGGAATATTGTTGACAGATGCCTAAACTATGCTATTGTTGCCTTAACATCATTAGACAAAACATAACTAAAATTATGACAAAGAGAAACATATCATGCACACTGATAAATCTCTGTCTTTGTCCATGTAAGTGTATGTTTTAAACCTCTCAGAATTTCCTGTGAAGAAATGATTTCTGAATATTCATATTAATAACACTTCTATGCAAATTTAATCTAGGGAAGGCTCAGCAATTCTTCCAATTTGATTTTCCCCATGCAACTCATAAATGGTAACAGAGCAAATAAACCAAATTACTTCTAACCCTTCTCTTTTTATAAGGCAAAAAACAACAACAACACACACAAACAAATAAATATTTGTGATTTTTCAGGCGCCCTCTATGAAAACTCAAAGATAGTTTTAAATGTAAAACATGTTCTGAAAGGTTTTTTTTCAACATTAAGGATCTGATTGGAGATAGGCAAAATTTTTTTTCTTTATTAAAGATATGGGGTACAATCGGGGTTAGGTATACAGATGTTCATTATGCATGTACTCTTGTTGATGAGGTGTGCCTCCCCCTCCCCTGGCAGTTTCTTACTACTGCCTATCCCACCCATCCCTCCAGCAGTTTCCCACTAAAAAATTTTTAAAGTATTTTCAGAGGTCATTTGAACTCCTGATTAAATACATAAATAAGCAGAGAAGGTCATACAATTGTAGTAAAATATTTTTTTTATAAATGAGAAATCTTTGCTTGTTTTCTCAATAATCAAGGGTATAATAAGGTCAACATAAAGTGTAGAAGTTACTCTGGTAAGAACAGAATCTTTGTCATCCACACAGACTGCACAGAACACAAACAGTAACCCTTCGTGTTGCAGGTGACAGCATTACTCAATAAACAAGGAAAATAAGCCCATCTAAACTGAAGAAGCTTTGCTAATATTTTAATGCTTTTTATAGATTTCCAGATTCAGGTATTAAAAAAGCCAAGTCATGTAAATTTTATTCTCCAAGTTGTATCTGTCATTATGCTCTTTCATATTCTGAAACAAATTGACACTTTATTTTAGGACAAATCTCTGGGGGTGCAAGAGGCTAGAACTAACTTTATCCTGTTACTGAGAAGTTATTAATATGCAATGCTTTCATCTTTGCTATCTTCACTTACATCATTATATAAGCATTGTAATAATGGCTCAGTTTCAACTTCCAATGTGTTAAGTATTGATAGAATGAAACCTCTTTGGAGTCTTCAATAATTTTAACAGTACAAGAATGTAAGTTATATAAAGAATGTAAAGCAATTAAAGAGTATAAAGAAGACCAGAGCCAAACAAAAACTAATAACCATTGCTTTAGGACAAAACTACTATCTCTTCACACACATACACACACACACACACACACACACACACACACAGAGAGAGAGAGAGAGAGAGAGAGAGAGAGAGAGAAATATATATACAGTTTTATTTTTCTGAAATTATTGCTCCTAAGTGTAGACTCAACCACTTAAATTAATTATATATTTTAGCCAAAATAAATAACCACTATTGCACAGAGAAAATTAGAGGCTAAGTGATTGAGGACTCCCTGTATTACAACAGCATTTCAGAAGACTCAGAGCTCGTAAGCACATTTAACTCTCTACTGCCCCACATGCCCCTGATACAACTCCTCAAAGAGGCAAGAAAGAACATATACACTTACATGGACAACGACAGAAGCTCTAAATAAGAAGCAAAAGCACTTAAGTCAGTAGTTCACTGTTCTTAGTTAGAAAGACCTAGATACCCAAAGCAGGAAAATTGCATTTTAGAAGGTGAGGAAAGTGAGGTTAATAAATGAACTTTAATGCTGGAAGACATAACAGCATATTAGTTTGCAGATGGGGGTGATCTAGTCGAGAGAGGGAGATTGATGATGCAGAGTGGGCATGGAGACAGCTGGAACTATCTTCTTGAGTGGCACAAAGTAGAGGAGCAAGTGGAACAACGGATCGCACTGAAGCAGAACAGCTCACCCATGTCATCAAGAGGGAAAGCAGAATGGATGGGCACATTTTGGGTAGGTAGGTAAATGTGGGATTGGAGGCTAGTGGAAATTCCTTTCTGACAGTTTTCTGTTCTGTGAAATGTAAAGCAAAGCCATCAAATGAATATAAAGACCAGGGATGGCAGTGTTGCGCTTTGGAGAAGAGGGGACAATGGATGAAATCACCTAGAGAATGAAAACACGCAGGGCTAGCAATACAGTATGATCATCGAGTAACAGCAGGATCCCATTTGCAGTGAATCCTGGTGAATTTAAAGCAAAAAAAACAGCCAACTTCGCAAATTATTTTGAGAACCACTCCCTTATAAAAGGGAAACAAATGATATCAGAAAGGAATTAAGTTCTGGATATAGCTATCACACTTGTATCTGGGTATTTATGCCACATAGATTTCCAGTCCTCTAATGTTGATTCTTGGTTGACCTAGTTTCACTAAAGTAAAACAGCCTCAACTATTTGCTTTCTTATGCTTGCCGTTTATGTTTTAACTGATTTTTTTTTTTTGAAAGAGGGGTGATAATTCAGCTAGTATTATTGACCATCTATTTTACTGAAAGAAAGGCACATAGAAGAATTCTTGGTTAATTGCCTTGGATTAAAATTTGCTTGAATCTTAAAATAATATAGATTTTTAATCCCTAGTGGTGGCAGTTATCTCTGGGAACCATCTCTTTTAAAATGTGCGAAGCCACTCATGAATTGTCTGCCGCATAAAGAATTGGCAGCAATAGAGATGCTTTTCAAAGTAATTGGACCCCCCAACACCAATTGACATGACAGCCCATTACCGGGCATTTCCTACAGCCCTGCTAACACTGGTTTAGATCTAGTTAAATGAAGTAATTACTCTGCAGATGAACCCACCAGACAGGATTTTTAAATCTCTGCAGTATCATAAAGGCATCTTCATTTATGTTCTCATTTCTATTAAATTATGTAGCTATGGCCCTGAAATCACTACTTAGAAATAAACAACCTACTATGTATTGAAGGGAATTTTTAGTTTCTCATGGGTAACTCACCTAATGAAAGTACACCAGAAAAAAAAAGTCAGCTATTACAAAAGTGGCAAATTAGATTAGGTAAAAGGTATATTCAAAAGAAGCATCTTGGGACTTTGTGTCTTATTTTAATAATACAGGGTATTACATCTGACCTGTTGTTCCTATAGAAACCAGGTCATTGCCAAAGCCACATGTTTTTAGAGGTGAAAATGTGTGTTTTTGTTCTTCGGTTTTCCCGATAGGCATGATCTATGCACTGAAGTAAAAGATCACAACCAACAGGATATGATTTGCTTTAACATTACTTGGGCTATCCCAGGCTGATCAGCTTACCAGCTTTAAAAAAAAGAATAAAAAGATAGTTAATGCTTAATAATATTTTTTGGTTCACTAGACAGCTGAGCTAGTGAAGTACTATCTCTCCTCAAATATTTAAGTAGCATTTTTATGCAAAGCAGTCTTACAGAATATATAGAAAATCCTTGTGCATTACCTTATGGATCATATACAATTTAATTTTACAGATGCATATGAGTATTTCAAACCTTGTGCATATTTCTTAAGTTTGCTGAGCCTCATATTCTTCATCTATTAAGTGGAGGAGATGCTAATAGTACTTATCTTCTTGGATTATTCTAAGGGATTAAATGAATCAATCCACTCAAATGTCTTGGAATAGTGTCTGGCCAATAGTGACTTCTAATAACCATTATATGAAACTGTTGCCTTATTGTACCAAGGGACCTATAATTTGGCAGAGAAGGGTAGAAGTAAAAAAGTAAACTATGATACATGGAGTAATTAACTATGTGCAGTGAGAAAGAAACAAGGAATTTAGGGAGGAAGCATGGGGATGCACAAGACCGTTTATGGAGGAAGAAAATGCATTTGATCGAGTTCTTCCTCCAAAACCTCCAAAATATCTGTCATCCCTCTGTTCTCCCCACCTCTGCTGCTCCCACCCAAGTCGACTTCCATCCTTTCTGGCCATGGTGACCAGCTACTTCTGGATCTAACCTTACTTTCATCTTCTCTTCTCCACACCCAAAGTTAGAGTGATTTTTTTTTTTAATCTAAAGGATTAGGTTTTAACCCAGTAAAATTTTCCAATGGTTCCCTTTGGTACCCACTGCTCTATATAGAAAGTAACTACAAGGCCCCATGTGATATAGTCCTTTACTCCTTTTTCATCAAGCTCATCCAGTGTGTTGTCACTCTCTTTTCCTCCTTCCCAGGATTTCTCTTTCTATTCTTGGAACACATTATGCTCATTCCCTATTATATTTTCCTTGTCTCTGCATAACTCTGCTCTCGATAAAGAGTATTCTTCAGCACTTCCGGCTCTTCTGGTCTCAGCACAAAGGCCATCTCCTCAGAGACGCCTTCCAGGGTTGTACTGCAGAGTGGCTCTCCTTCCTCCACATTCATTACCTCTCAGGTCACTGTAGATCACAGTATAAAATGAATAGCAGAGCATTCATCTGCATGTGAAACAGAACTGCCCCTGGAACCATTATATTTATTTCAGAGTAACTGTTATGTTGTCTTTCCTATGGTCAGTAAAATAGTGGTGAGGAGTCAGATGGATGAATGATCAAGGGCTTCAGGTTATTTAGCCTGGTAACTCATTTTTCATTCAGGATGCTCTCACTGGGAGAACCAGACATATATGTGGCTGGTTCTTACATGGTGATTTGTTTGTTTCCCTAAAATATCAAGCCTTCTTCAATTACCATATTCTTCCTTTAGATATTTTGGTCCTATAAGTCTTCTTTGGCATCAGTTTTCTGGACTTGGTCTACTCTTGGGTGACTGTACATGTTTTGATCCCTTATTGTTGATTTAAAAATTAAGGGATAATCAATGAAACAAAAAGCTGGTTCTTCGAAAGGGTAAACAAGATTGATGGTCCCCTAGCTAGACTGACCAAGAAAAAACGAGAAAAAAACCAAATAAGCATAATCAGAAACACAAAAGATGAAGTCACATCTGACCCTGAAGAAATACAAAAGATCATTAGAGACTACTACATACACTTGTATGGAAACAAACTTGAAAACCAGAAGGAGATGAAAGACTTTCTGACATCACACAACCTACCTAGGTTGGAACAAGAAGAAATTGAGACCCTAAATAAACAAATAACAATCAAGGAAATCGACCACATAATAAGAAAACTTCCTACAAAAAAAAGCCCTGATCCAGATGGCTTTCCAGCAGAATTCTACAAGACATTTAAGGAGGAGCTGATACCAATCCTACTGAAGGTATTCCAGGCGATTGAAAAAGATGGAACTCTCCCCAAATCATTTTACGAAGCCAACATCACATTGATACCCAAGCCAGGTAAAGATCCAACAAAGAAAGAGAACTACAGGCCAATATCTTTGATAAACATAGATGCTAAAATTCTCAACAAGATCCTAGCAAACCGGATTCAGCAATACATCTCAAAAATCATCCATCATGACCAAGTAGGCTTCATTCCTGGCATGCAAGGCTGGTTCAATATTCGTAAAACCATAAATGTAATTAAATACATCAACAGATGTCAAAACAAAAACCACATGATCATATCACTAGATGCAGAAAAAGCTTTTGATAAAATCCAGCACCCCTTCTTGATAAAAACCCTTGAACATCTAGGCATACGGGGAACATACCTCAAAATAGTAAAAGCCATCTACGAGAAACCCACAGCCAGCATACTCCTAAATGGACAAAAATTGGAACCAATTCCCCTGAAAACTGGAACTAGACAAGGATGCCCACTCTCTCCCCTCCTGTTCAACATAGTATTGGAAGTCCTGGCTAAAGCAATCAGAGAAGAGGAGGCAATCAGAGGTATTCAAATAGGAAAAGAGGAAGTCAAGTTATCTCTCTATGCAGATGATATGATGGTGTACCTTGAAAACCCAAGAGAATCTGTCAAAGGCCTCCTTACATTGATAAAAGCCTTTGGAAAAATCTCAGGATCCAAAATAAATGTACAAAAGACAATCACATTTCTCTACACCAATAATAAACAAACAGAAACCCAAATAAAAATCACAGCTCCATTCACAATAGCCACAAAAAAAATGAAATACCTTGGCATCTTCCTAACCAGAGACGTGAAAGACCTTTACAATGAAACTGCAAAACACTGCTCAAAGAAATCAAAGCCGACATGAACAAGTGGAAAAATATCCCATGCTCATGGATCGGAAGAATCAACATTGTGAAGATGTCCATCTTACCTAAGGCAATCTACAAATTCAATGCAATACCCATTAAATTACCAACAACATTCTTCTCAGACCTAGAAAAACAACACAGGAATTCATATGGAAACACAAACATCCAAGAATAGCCAGAACAATCCTCAGCAAAAAAAACAAAGCAGGTGGTATCACAATACCAGATTTCAAACTTTACTATAAAGCTACATCATCAAACAGCTTGGTATTGGTACAGGAACAGGCATATAGATCAATGGAACAGAAATGAGATTCCAGAAGCAAAACCTCAATTTCTCAACCAACTCATCTTCGACAAAGCCCCCACCACCTACCAATGGGGAGAGGAGAACCTATTCAGTAAATGGTGCTGGGAAAATTGGCTGACCACATGCAGAAGATTGAAACAGGACCCCTATCTATCCCCATGCACAAAGGTTAACTCCAAATGGATCAGAGACCTAAATGTAAAACCTCAAACCATAAGAACCTTAGAAAAGGAAGGAAATACTCTCATGGAAATCGGAACTGGCATCCAATTCCTGTACAAAACCCGAAACCCACAGGACTTAAGAGAGAAGATAGACAAATGGGACCTTATTAAACTGACAAGCTTCTGCAAAGCCAAAGAAACCATCAAGAGAGCAGGGAGACAGCCTACAGACTGGGAAAAAGTATTTGCCAACTCTAGGTCTGACAAAGGCTTAACATCCTGGATCTACAAGGAACTGAAGCGTACTGAAAAGAAGAAAACAAACAACCCCATTATAAAATGGGCAAAAGACATGAACAGACACTTCACAAAAGAAGACATTCGAGCAGCCAACAAACACATGAAGAAATGCTCAACCTCACTAATCATCAGGGAGATGCAAATCAAAACCACACTGAGATACCACCTAACTCCAGTCAGAATGGCAATTATCAACAACTCAAAAAATAACAGCTGCTGGAGAGGGTGTGGTGAAAAGGGAACACTTCTACACTGTTGGTGGGAGTGTAAACTAGTGCAACCTCTGTGGAAAGCAGTGTGGCGATTCCTAAAAGCTCTAAAAATTGACCTTCCATATGACCCTGCAATCCCCCTACTGGGAATATACCCTGAAGAACACAAATCACTCTATAAAAAAGATACCTGCACACGTATGTTTATCGCAGCATTGTTCACAATAGCAAGAACCTGCAACAACCATGCTGCCCATCAAAGAGGACTGGATTAAAAAAATG
>NW_007215172.1:0-1095 GCF_000164805.1 Carlito syrichta
TTTTCCCCACAGTGTCTCTGGTACTTCAGCCTCTCCTCACAGCACTCCTTCCCCTGTCCTAATTCCTCTCAGTGGATGGACTACCCCATTTAGCATGTGCGGAGAATAATGGAGTTTATACATAAGTAAATAGTCTTAGTTTTGACTCACAAGAAATTAGAGATTATTAATCAGTAATTCATTAATTTCTTGTTTCCTCCCTGTCTATGAACTTATTTATACCTATATCATTCCCTGGACTCAAAGGGGCATTATCCTCCCTGATCTGTTCCTCATGTCTCACCTGGAATCTTGATTTATCAACAATCTTCCTTTTCTACTATGTTTTCAACTTCTATCGTTCTTGTGGTTCCTTTTCTTAGACTAACATGTGATCAAGTCCTCTCATTCTACCAAAACCGTAACAAAACTTTCCTTTTATTTTACAATGCTTTCAAGTGTTTAGACAATCTCTCTTTTTCCATTGGGATTTTTTTTTTTAATGTTTTAACATTCTTTTCACTCAACCCACTGCAACCTGGGCTTAGCCATTGACACTGTTCTCACTGAGGTCACTGTGGGGAATAATCTGTCCTTGTCTTACGTTCACTTCTCTGCAGTTTCTGACATTTGGGAGCCCACTCCTGCTTTTCAGGCTCCTGACCTGATTATGCCAAGCAATGACACATGTCTCTGCTTCGCATATGCCATTCCCTCTTCCTGAAATGCCTTTCTTTTTATTGTCACCTGTCTTCTCTGCCTAGAATATTATCTTGTCTGCACTGCTTTGGCAGATTGAATTTGTCCATGTGGACCTCCTGTTACTGAGTTAACCTTAGCTAAAGATCTCTTTCTTCAAGTTGGATTTCCAAAATGACATTAAGTTATGGAGACTACTATTTTAATTAGAAAGAGAGAAATAGAGCAAGTCCTGGATCTTCTTAATTGCTAATAAAGAAAACTTCATTACATATATTATTTGCACATGCTGTCAGTGTTGACATAATCTAACTAGTTATTTCTCCCTGTACCTTCTCCATTTTCTTAATCTTTTCCTCTATTTTAATGAATTTTTTGATTAGCACTGATTGGGTAGTTAGCATTGAAGCTGGTCTA
>NW_007215173.1:0-2047 GCF_000164805.1 Carlito syrichta
TAAAACAGAAATGTTAATGCTACATTTGGTAACTGTCCTGTGGCATAACAGGTGCACGCTGAGTATCTGAAAGGCCACAGCAATAATTGTGACTGTTCCTTTTCAAACTGATTTTTATGACGTATTCATATATAGCACCATTAAAAACAATTTTTAAAGTGTGCAATTCATTTTAATTCCCTTGTGCTGCTGTTCATCCCTACATGAAAGGGTACCACCCCCATGTGAAATCTTTGAGATTTCACTGGCAGGTAAGCCTTATGAAAGCGGGGCCTGGGTTTTGTCAATGCTGCATCCCCAGGACCTAGAACACTCTGTCACAGCAGGCACTGAATAGACATCGGTATCTGAGTAGACAGCAGCAGCTATCTGGTGAATGAAAGTAGCATAGCATCTGACCACTGCTGCCAATCAGCTGAGGTCTCCCAGGCCCCAACCCTAGTTCCCCAGGGTCTTGGGGCATGGAAGGTATCCCTCTGAATGTCCCTCCTAGCAGGCTGGGGCCTCTGGCTCTCAAAGACCCTGAGGCACATGGGGCTGGGTTGCTCCTCACTGACTTCCCCAGAGGTCAGGAGGCTCTGGCTAGCGCAGCTCCTGCTCCTTGCCCAGGGTTTGGTGGAACTGTGGAACCTACCACCTACCTGTCTACTTCTGCGAGTCCCTCACTTCTAGCCTGCTGCCCACAGCTGAGTGACTAACTTCTCACTTTGCACTTGTAATATGGTAAAAAGGAGAACTTTTTGCCTGAGAAAGGGCGGTATGGCTTGATTCTTCAACAGAATGAGTTCGTGAGCACTGCTGACAGTTATTTTCTTAGGTCTTTCTCAGCCATTTCAAAATGTACTTTGCTGAAAATCTTACTGCTAGGTGAATGATATATTACTATTGAAATTCTCTGAAAGAAATAACAAAGATAGATAGGAATTCAATTTCTAGGCAAAAGATACCTTTTATCGTAATGATCAAGACTTAAATTAAACATGGGCCAGGCACGATGGCTCACACCTTAATCCCAGCACTTAGGGAGGCCAAGGCGTAAGAATTGCTTGAGCTCAGGAGTTCCGAGACCAGCCTAGACAACATAACAAGACCTCATCTCTACACCTGTTGTTCCAGCTACTCAAGAGGCTGAGGAGGAAGGAGCACCTGAGCCCAGGAGGTCAAGGCTGCAGTGAGACATGATCATGCCGCTGCACTTCCAGCCTGGGTGACAGAGTGAGACCATGACTCAAAAAAAAAAGGTTTAAATGTGGTTGCTAAGACAGTGAAAATGCCCATTCTCTTCATAAGCTTGAGGAACCAAACAAAATTAAAGGCCCAGTCTTAGAGACACACAGCAACAGCCTAAACTGCCAACCCATTGCTTGAGATGGATTAGCAGTAATTAATGGTAGTCAGCATTAACTTCAAAAACTGTAAGTCCGTGATTACCCTAATAGTCATATGCTATTATAAACAATAAAGCAAAAATAAAGATTATAAAATAGGAAACATGAGACAGGAAAATCTTCATTAATTCTAAACTAAAAACCAGCATTATGGGAGTGTGTCATATGAAAATATTCTCAGCCTTAAGTTAAGGAGCAAACAGGAGGTGAGGAAACACAAGTTGAAAACCAAGAAAACAGGCCTGAACAGAGCCAGTTCTCTGATCATGCACACTGCTTAGACGCTTCTGCAGGATTGGTTAAGTGAAACTTAGCTTGCATCGCTTGTCTGAGACAAGGTTATGAGCCAAATTGATTTAAGCTGTGAGATTTGGTTTTAGTGGCAAATTTTAGTAGAGATGAATAGTTGGGGACATAAAGGGAAACTTTTCCCAGTATTGTACCTTACCTATAAGGCATAACAGGGAAGAGAAAAACTGAAAGGGAATGTGGACCCATCCTGACACCCTGAGGCCTAGGCAGCCTGAACGCCCTCGGCTAAGGAGGATCCAGCATCTGGTGAGTGCTTTGAATGTCCTGACACTACTGAATCTGGCTCCAAAATGACCATGTGGCAAGAGCAAATACAGAAATAAGCTGTGGCTGTATGTCATGAAATA
>NW_007215174.1:0-765 GCF_000164805.1 Carlito syrichta
CACTGGCAGGTAAGCCTTATGAAAGCGGGGCCTGGGTTTTGTCAATGCTGCATCCCCAGGACCTAGAACACTCTGTCACAGCAGGCACTGAATAGACATCGGTATCTGAGTAGACAGCAGCAGCTATCTGGTGAATGAAAGTAGCATAGCATCTGACCACTGCTGCCAATCAGCTGAGGTCTCCCAGCCCCCAACCCTAGTTCCCCAGGGTCTTGGGGCATGGAAGGTATCCCTCTGAATGTCCCTCCTAGCAGGCTGGGGCCTCTGGCTCTCAAAGACCCTGAGGCACATGGGGCTGGGTTGCTCCTCACTGACTTCCCCAGAGGTCAGGAGGCTCTGGCTAGCGCAGCTCCTGCTCCTTGCCCAGGGTTTGGTGGAACTGTGGAACCTACCACCTACCTGTCTACTTCTGCGAGTCCCTCACTTCTAGCCTGCTGCCCACAGCTGAGTGACTAACTTCTCACTTTGCACTTGTAATATGGTAAAAAGGAGAACTTTTTGCCTGAGAAAGGGCGGTATGGCTTGATTCTTCAACAGAATGAGTTCGTGAGCACTGCTGACAGTTATTTTCTTAGGTCTTTCTCAGCCATTTCAAAATGTACTTTGCTGAAAATCTTACTGCTAGGTGAATGATATATTACTATTGAAATTCTCTGAAAGAAATAACCAAGATAGATAGGAATTCAATTTCTAGGCAAAGATACCTTTTTATCGTATTGATCAGACTTAAATTAACCTTGGGCCAGGCACGATGGCTCACACCTT
>NW_007215175.1:0-2047 GCF_000164805.1 Carlito syrichta
CTGGTGAATGAAAGTAGCATAGCATCTGACCACTGCTGCCAATCAGCTGAGGTCTCCCAGCCCCCAACCCTAGTTCCCCAGGGTCTTGGGGCATGGAAGGTATCCCTCTGAATGTCCCTCCTAGCAGGCTGGGGCCTCTGGCTCTCAAAGACCCTGAGGCACATGGGGCTGGGTTGCTCCTCACTGACTTCCCCAGAGGTCAGGAGGCTCTGGCTAGCGCAGCTCCTGCTCCTTGCCCAGGGTTTGGTGGAACTGTGGAACCTACCACCTACCTGTCTACTTCTGCGAGTCCCTCACTTCTAGCCTGCTGCCCACAGCTGAGTGACTAACTTCTCACTTTGCACTTGTAATATGGTAAAAAGGAGAACTTTTTGCCTGAGAAAGGGCGGTATGGCTTGATTCTTCAACAGAATGAGTTCGTGAGCACTGCTGACAGTTATTTTCTTAGGTCTTTCTCAGCCATTTCAAAATGTACTTTGCTGAAAATCTTACTGCTAGGTGAATGATATATTACTATTGAAATTCTCTGAAAGAAATAACAAAGATAGATAGGAATTCAATTTCTAGGCAAAAGATACCTTTTATCGTAATGATCAAGACTTAAATTAAACATGGGCCAGGCACGATGGCTCACACCTTAATCCCAGCACTTAGGGAGGCCAAGGCGTAAGAATTGCTTGAGCTCAGGAGTTCCGAGACCAGCCTAGACAACATAACAAGACCTCATCTCTACACCTGTTGTTCCAGCTACTCAAGAGGCTGAGGAGGAAGGAGCACCTGAGCGCAGGAGGTCAAGGCTGCAGTGAGACATGATCATGCCGCTGCACTTCCAGCCTGGGTGACAGAGTGAGACCATGACTCAAAAAAAAAAGGTTTAAATGTGGTTGCTAAGACAGTGAAAATGCCCATTCTCTTCATAAGCTTGAGGAACCAAACAAAATTAAAGGCCCAGTCTTAGAGACACACAGCAACAGCCTAAACTGCCAACCCATTGCTTGAGATGGATTAGCAGTAATTAATGGTAGTCAGCATTAACTTCAAAAACTGTAAGTCCGTGATTACCCTAATAGTCATATGCTATTATAAACAATAAAGCAAAAATAAAGATTATAAAATAGGAAACATGAGACAGGAAAATCTTCATTAATTCTAAACTAAAAACCAGCATTATGGGAGTGTGTCATATGAAAATATTCTCAGCCTTAAGTTAAGGAGCAAACAGGAGGTGAGGAAACACAAGTTGAAAACCAAGAAAACAGGCCTGAACAGAGCCAGTTCTCTGATCATGCACACTGCTTAGACGCTTCTGCAGGATTGGTTAAGTGAAACTTAGCTTGCATCGCTTGTCTGAGACAAGGTTATGAGCCAAATTGATTTAAGCTGTGAGATTTGGTTTTAGTGGCAAATTTTAGTAGAGATGAATAGTTGGGGACATAAAGGGAAACTTTTCCCAGTATTGTACCTTACCTATAAGGCATAACAGGGAAGAGAAAAACTGAAAGGGAATGTGGACCCATCCTGACACCCTGAGGCCTAGGCAGCCTGAACGCCCTCGGCTAAGGAGGATCCAGCATCTGGTGAGTGCTTTGAATGTCCTGACACTACTGAATCTGGCTCCAAAATGACCATGTGGCAAGAGCAAATACAGAAATAAGCTGTGGCTGTATGTCATGAAATAACCTCATCAAAGAATTGGAGGCATCTTCTGCCTTATATTTGTTCTTGTAACTATGCATTAATGTCTTGATTATTTTAAGAGTCGCTAATTCTGGTGTTTGGCTGACTACTTTCAGCACACAGTAGCTCTCTCTGGGCACTTAATGAATACTGAATTTTATTTTGTTGGTTTCTTACTCTAAAATTCTCTCTTTTCGGCTTCCTGTGTTCTCCCTTCTCCCACATCTTCTGGCCTCCTTTCCCTTTTTCTCCCTTCATGCTTCCTTGGATTCACAGACTTCTGACACCAGGTGACTCTGAGACACCATCCAACCCGTGTATCCAACATGCCCAAGCATCTCCCATGTGCCAGACTGTTAAGGATGCTGTC
>NW_007215176.1:0-2047 GCF_000164805.1 Carlito syrichta
CATATGAAAATATTCTCAGCCTTAAGTTAAGGAGCAAACAGGAGGTGAGGAAACACAAGTTGAAAACCAAGAAAACAGGCCTGAACAGAGCCAGTTCTCTGATCATGCACACTGCTTAGACGCTTCTGCAGGATTGGTTAAGTGAAACTTAGCTTGCATCGCTTGTCTGAGACAAGGTTATGAGCCAAATTGATTTAAGCTGTGAGATTTGGTTTTAGTGGCAAATTTTAGTAGAGATGAATAGTTGGGGACATAAAGGGAAACTTTTCCCAGTATTGTACCTTACCTATAAGGCATAACAGGGAAGAGAAAAACTGAAAGGGAATGTGGACCCATCCTGACACCCTGAGGCCTAGGCAGCCTGAACGCCCTCGGCTAAGGAGGATCCAGCATCTGGTGAGTGCTTTGAATGTCCTGACACTACTGAATCTGGCTCCAAAATGACCATGTGGCAAGAGCAAATACAGAAATAAGCTGTGGCTGTATGTCATGAAATAACCTCATCAAAGAATTGGAGGCATCTTCTGCCTTATATTTGTTCTTGTAACTATGCATTAATGTCTTGATTATTTTAAGAGTCGCTAATTCTGGTGTTTGGCTGACTACTTTCAGCACACAGTAGCTCTCTCTGGGCACTTAATGAATACTGAATTTTATTTTGTTGGTTTCTTACTCTAAAATTCTCTCTTTTCGGCTTCCTGTGTTCTCCCTTCTCCCACATCTTCTGGCCTCCTTTCCCTTTTTCTCCCTTCATGCTTCCTTGGATTCACAGACTTCTGACACCAGGTGACTCTGAGACACCATCCAACCCGTGTATCCAACATGCCCAAGCATCTCCCATGTGCCAGACTGTTAAGGATGCTGTCTCACCTCGCACCCAGGCACCGCCACACTGAAGCTGGCCCAGGTAGAATCCATGCTTCCCTCTAAACATCAGTGGACTAGCTTATAGCACTTGATAACTCAATGACCTACACTGAGGTGTGGAGCTCCCCTGAGAAGTGAATGTAAATTAATGTCCAGTGACACTAGCAGAAAGAAACAAAGCCACTCTCCCTTGTAGCACAGAATTATTCCTCTTCTTTGTCTACTAATGACTATGAAGCCAAAATACACTAAAAGATTCTTAATCATAAGATTGCAACTTTACAAGTTAACATTAACCAAAAACATCCATTTATTGAAATTTTACCTCTAGCTATTCAGTGACCTCTGTGAGAGGCAGGACTGTAGGCTTCCAGGCCACTCCACAGCCTGATGGCATCCAAATCCCTTGGGAGCCTTGCCTATCCCCCTGGGTGATTCTGATGCACAACCAGGTTTGGAGAACCACTGCTTTAGTGTGAAGAATGAAGGCTTTAGCATCAGACAAACCAGAGAGTACTGAACAAAGTTCCTAACTTCACAGTTTATTTGTCTATAAAATAGGGATAATAATGGTGCCCTGGCAAGACTGTTGAAAGACATAATCTGTGCAATGTGCCTGGCACACATAGTAGGTGTCTAATAATGGTTGTTATCATTACTATTATTGCCTTTTATTATAGCACTATTCTTTATAGTTCTCCTAAGGGCTGTCTCTAAACCTGCATTTCTTTATTTGAGAGGCCAAGAATGAGAAGCAGCAGATCTGTAAGAGTTTTACCAGTTGCTCCTGACTAGAATGAGAGGCCGAGGTGATGCTTCTTCCACATGACAGTCCTGTGCAGGCCGTCCTTATAAGACACCACACTAGGTGGGCTCTTGATGCGTTACCACCCTGACATTTCTTCTGCTTGTCTGCACCCAGCTGGCCACCGACCCCCTCACCCCTTGCACCTGGCTCACCCTTGAGGATCACTCTCCTAGACTACCCTGACCTTAATGATATGCCTGCCTTGCTGCTTCTCCAATCACAGAATTCTTTTCTGTCATCTGGGGTGCTGGCCACTCCTCCCCTCTCACATCCAACCCATTTTGTGGATATGCTTGTTGATCCATCCTCCAAGTACATATAAAGATGACGACATCAGTCCTGTCGTCACAGATTAGCACTCCTCTGCCACGC
>NW_007215177.1:0-2047 GCF_000164805.1 Carlito syrichta
CCTCGGCTAAGGAGGATCCAGCATCTGGTGAGTGCTTTGAATGTCCTGACACTACTGAATCTGGCTCCAAAATGACCATGTGGCAAGAGCAAATACAGAAATAAGCTGTGGCTGTATGTCATGAAATAACCTCATCAAAGAATTGGAGGCATCTTCTGCCTTATATTTGTTCTTGTAACTATGCATTAATGTCTTGATTATTTTAAGAGTCGCTAATTCTGGTGTTTGGCTGACTACTTTCAGCACACAGTAGCTCTCTCTGGGCACTTAATGAATACTGAATTTTATTTTGTTGGTTTCTTACTCTAAAATTCTCTCTTTTCGGCTTCCTGTGTTCTCCCTTCTCCCACATCTTCTGGCCTCCTTTCCCTTTTTCTCCCTTCATGCTTCCTTGGATTCACAGACTTCTGACACCAGGTGACTCTGAGACACCATCCAACCCGTGTATCCAACATGCCCAAGCATCTCCCATGTGCCAGACTGTTAAGGATGCTGTCTCACCTCGCACCCAGGCACCGCCACACTGAAGCTGGCCCAGGTAGAATCCATGCTTCCCTCTAAACATCAGTGGACTAGCTTATAGCACTTGATAACTCAATGACCTACACTGAGGTGTGGAGCTCCCCTGAGAAGTGAATGTAAATTAATGTCCAGTGACACTAGCAGAAAGAAACAAAGCCACTCTCCCTTGTAGCACAGAATTATTCCTCTTCTTTGTCTACTAATGACTATGAAGCCAAAATACACTAAAAGATTCTTAATCATAAGATTGCAACTTTACAAGTTAACATTAACCAAAAACATCCATTTATTGAAATTTTACCTCTAGCTATTCAGTGACCTCTGTGAGAGGCAGGACTGTAGGCTTCCAGGCCACTCCACAGCCTGATGGCATCCAAATCCCTTGGGAGCCTTGCCTATCCCCCTGGGTGATTCTGATGCACAACCAGGTTTGGAGAACCACTGCTTTAGTGTGAAGAATGAAGGCTTTAGCATCAGACAAACCAGAGAGTACTGAACAAAGTTCCTAACTTCACAGTTTATTTGTCTATAAAATAGGGATAATAATGGTGCCCTGGCAAGACTGTTGAAAGACATAATCTGTGCAATGTGCCTGGCACACATAGTAGGTGTCTAATAATGGTTGTTATCATTACTATTATTGCCTTTTATTATAGCACTATTCTTTATAGTTCTCCTAAGGGCTGTCTCTAAACCTGCATTTCTTTATTTGAGAGGCCAAGAATGAGAAGCAGCAGATCTGTAAGAGTTTTACCAGTTGCTCCTGACTAGAATGAGAGGCCGAGGTGATGCTTCTTCCACATGACAGTCCTGTGCAGGCCGTCCTTATAAGACACCACACTAGGTGGGCTCTTGATGCGTTACCACCCTGACATTTCTTCTGCTTGTCTGCACCCAGCTGGCCACCGACCCCCTCACCCCTTGCACCTGGCTCACCCTTGAGGATCACTCTCCTAGACTACCCTGACCTTAATGATATGCCTGCCTTGCTGCTTCTCCAATCACAGAATTCTTTTCTGTCATCTGGGGTGCTGGCCACTCCTCCCCTCTCACATCCAACCCATTTTGTGGATATGCTTGTTGATCCATCCTCCAAGTACATATAAAGATGACGACATCAGTCCTGTCGTCACAGATTAGCACTCCTCTGCCACGCAAATCGAAATTCATAAAGCCCCCACATTCTACACAATTGTGATGAGATACTTTTCCCAGTTTTTTTTTTTTAATTAGTCTTCACATGAAAAAGAAACAAGTCTTATCAGGCCATGATTGTGTAAAAAAGAGAGAAAGAAACAAGTCATCTCAGGCCAAAGGATAATTTGCTTTCCTGCTAGTGTACTGTACCCGGTAAGCGCACTCCCCACACAGATGTCCTAAGGAATAACCTCCTCCACAGGCCGTGGAAAGAGCCACATACCTCTAACACCTCTCAAGGCGCCTGCAGTGGATGCTCTGACCTCAATATTCCATAAACTCCAATGTACACAGAAAAAGCTCAGCTCTGAAAGCCACACAAAAGCAC
>NW_007215178.1:0-1194 GCF_000164805.1 Carlito syrichta
ATGGCAGAAGGCAGAGTAGCAACAGAGCAAGAAAGAGAGAGAGAGAGAGAGAAAGAGAAAGAGATTAAACTTTCAGAGCTTCAAGTCCTTTTATGATTGGCATTAATCCATCACATGCTTTTTGGAATATACATTCAAACCATAGCAATACCCTAATCTAACTTGTATCACATTTCTTCCTTGCTATCACTGCCCTAGTTTAAGAATTGAATACTTCTCCCAACTGCTACTTCTTCTCCCTTCAGTTCTACCTCAAATACTTTTACCCAACTAATCTTTCTAGTCCCCTTCTCAAAACGTGCAGTACAAAGTTCAAGCTTCTCACTGTGCTATAGAAGCCACTTCATGAGATGATTTCTGCTGATCACTATACTTTATTTTTCCACGAGTCCTTTCTACTACATAATATACCAATGATAATAATCTGCTCTCCTTATTTGTACTGGCCATGCTACTTATCTCCTTTATGTTTTGACTCTACTTGGAATTTTTTTTCTATCTATACCACAACCACCCCTCTTCTTCTTGTGGTCCTTTCAGACTTAACTTAGTTGTCATCACCTTCAAACATAACACTTGCTGCGAAGTTCCTAGTGTACGCATAATGCTCAGTGGTTATTTCTCCCACCAGTTTATCATATACTGAGCAATTCTTTGTCTTTGATTCTCTCTCTTTCTTAGAGTATAACTTTTAGTTCAGTCTTTCTTCTTCATGTTTATATGCCAAGTATATAGAATAATGCCTGACACTAAGTTATTATTCAGTAATGCCTGATAAATATGTTAATAAGAGTCCTTCCCTTAATTATTTGAACAACTGGTAGCAGAGTTCCTCTCTAGTTTCAATGTAAGAAACTATCTTGCTTAACTGCACTGGGTACAAGAAATAAAGTGTTAAGAACATAATCTAGCAAGAAAGAGATAATTAAACCACTCTTCAAAGAGAAGTAATAAGAATTTGATAAGCAGGAGAAAGAAGAAAGTTAGAGAGGCACAAAAGAAAGCTGAATAATGTGATGGGAGACTAAAGTCTTGAGTCTGTGGAGAAGGGTCATCAGAGGGAAATCCCAGCAGTTTACTGGTGAACATTTTTTATAAGCAGACATGTCAAATCCCCTTTAAGAATATTTTCATTATTGCAATGCTTCCTGCTACTCTCAAATTTTTAAGAAAATACTGATTATATTGATGCAA
>NW_007215179.1:0-763 GCF_000164805.1 Carlito syrichta
CTGAGAATGACAGGGAGGAGCAACAGTGATGGCTCCACAAGTGTTGACACAAATATACTGGAAAGGTATTATCCTTCAATTGTGTTTCCTAAGAACTGTCACATCTTTACAGTTTCTGAGCTTTATGAGCCTCTATTATTGACATTTTCCAACTTTCATTCTCCTCATCCTACTTATGTTCCCTTCCATTCCAAGTTCATTGAGTAACCAATACTTATTTCGCACTTCTATGAATGAGGCATGGTTGTGGGAAGTGTGAGAACCATTGTGAACAGAATAGTCATAGTATTGTTTTAAAATGTTTAGTATACTAGATGAGAGAGATAAATAAGCAAATAATTAAATATGGTATTATAATCATTGCCACTGAGCTAAACTCAAAGTATCTTGCCATCTCCTTAACTCAGGGAAACTTGTATCAGGAAACACCCAACAGAGTTTCCCAAAGAAAATTATTGATTTTCATTGTTTGTACATTACTGGAGTCATGAACATACCCAGTAATTTCTTCTCCAATTCTCCTACCCACCAAATAGATTATTAGGAAAAGAGAGTCAGTCATTTCCTCTACACTATAGATGAGATGTGTTCCTGCCATCTAGAAATGGAACTCAGGAAAACCTTCCTCATAGAAACATTTTTATATACCAATTTGTGAATAAGTCAGATATTCACGTATCTCTATTTCACCTAATGATACAACTTAGGGCTAGAATTACCAAAGTCTTTAGAAATTTTTTATATTCTTTTTCAAAAATAGAAG
>NW_007215180.1:0-714 GCF_000164805.1 Carlito syrichta
GAATAAAAAATGCTAGCAGTTACTGACTGCTAGGGGCTAGGGACGAGCTTCATTTTACAGATGAGCAAACTGAGAGGAGAAATGTTATAGTTATAGAGGCTTGATCGTGTCAGATAAAATTCTTGGAGTAACACCTAAGGGATATAGCAATAGAGAGAAGGTGTGACAAGAAGGCTCTCTCCAGGTATAGCCAATTGCTTCACCTCTCTAGGCCTCAGTTGCTATACCTGTGAATTGAGGATAATTATATGTAGCTCCTAGGGTGGCTATGAAATTTTAAAAGAAATAATGCATGTAAAATGACTTGGCAAGCTGAAAAGTACTACACAAATGAAAGAGAAAATGTCCCTTCTTTCAAAATTAAAAGAGAATATATTAGATTTTGTTTCTGTTTAAAAGAATAGACTGGGCATGGTAGCTCAAGCCTGTAATCCCAGGACTTTGGGAGGCCGAGGCGAGAGGATTACCTGAGCCCATGGATCGAGATCAGCCTGGGCAACAAGATGAGACCTCATCTCTACAGTAAATCAAAAAATTAGCTGGGAGTGGCAGTGCATGCCTGTAGTTTTGGCTACTTGGAAGACTGAGGCGGAAGGATCGCCGGAGTCCAGCAGGTTGACACTGGGGTGGCCATGAGTGTGCCACTGCTCTCCAGTCTAGGTGACAGAGTGAGACTTCCAACTCACAAAGAATAAAAATAAAAATAAATATGTG
>NW_007215181.1:0-607 GCF_000164805.1 Carlito syrichta
AGTAACACCTAAGGGATATAGCAATAGAGAGAAGGTGTGACAAGAAGGCTCTCTCCAGGTATAGCCAATTGCTTCACCTCTCTAGGCCTCAGTTGCTATACCTGTGAATTGAGGATAATTATATGTAGCTCCTAGGGTGGCTATGAAATTTTAAAAGAAATAATGCATGTAAAATGACTTGGCAAGCTGAAAAGTACTACACAAATGAAAGAGAAAATGTCCCTTCTTTCAAAATTAAAAGAGAATATATTAGATTTTGTTTCTGTTTAAAAGAATAGACTGGGCATGGTAGCTCAAGCCTGTAATCCCAGGACTTTGGGAGGCCGAGGCGAGAGGATTACCTGAGCCCATGGATCGAGATCAGCCTGGGCAACAAGATGAGACCTCATCTCTACAGTAAATCAAAAAATTAGCTGGGAGTGGCAGTGCATGCCTGTAGTTTTGGCTACTTGGAAGACTGAGGCGGAAGGATCGCCGGAGTCCAGCAGGTTGACACTGGGGTGGCCATGAGTGTGCCACTGCTCTCCAGTCTAGGTGACAGAGTGAGACTCCAACTCACAAAGAAATAAAAATAAAAATAAATATGTGTTTATGTTAAAGGAATAAA
>NW_007215182.1:0-685 GCF_000164805.1 Carlito syrichta
CTCTCTGTAGGCCTGCCTCAAAACACAGCAGACAACTTCCCTCAGCACCAAGGATGAGAGAGAGAGAAAGAAGAAGGAAAGGAAGGAGAGGGGAGAAGAGGCTAGTCTTTTTTGTAAACCAGTTTCAGGAATGATAGTGTATCACTTTTGCTTATCCTGTTCCTTAGAAGTGAGTCACTAGTTCCAGCCCACACTCAAGAAGAGAGGATTACAGAAAAGCACCTACTTCCCTCCTCCTGTCTGGAACATAGATAAAACAGCTAGAGTTCTGGCAGCCATCTTGGTCTGTAAGAATTACAGCCACAACTTGGCAGTGGTAGATCAGAAAACAGAAGGGAGGAGGCTGAGTCCCTGGCAATCTCATCACTATTGCCTTAAAGCCACTCACATAAGTTTCCTTCATTTGCAGGTGACTCTCATTGCAGCTCACATAGGTTGTTAGTAGTAACCCCAGCAAGGGTTTAAATTCAGAGTCAAACAGCACTTATTTCTTTTTACAGTTGGGACACCCAGTCTAAGGGAGGTAAAGTTATTCATCCATTACCACTCAGCTAGAGACTGTCAGGCATGGGACACAAACCCTAGGACTCCACATTTACCCAAGCCGGTTCTGAGTGTCTCCAAAGCTTCTTGAATTTTCAAGACTCTGTTTGGGATGTTCCTGGCAGCTAGAAAAGTTCTGACT
>NW_007215183.1:0-804 GCF_000164805.1 Carlito syrichta
CCAGGCTAGATCTTGGAAGGCCATGGATGGCCTTTTAGCCACAGCTATTCCCTGGAATAGTAAGAAGGCCCCTGAAGAAAGGTCTTGGATCCCATCACCCAATAGGGTGAGAGGCAAGATGCTTGATGCTTTCCCTCTGCCTCTTGCTCGCTACCTTCATTGCGTGAAACAAGCAACATCAAACGAACCTCACCTGATCACATTAGTCTTGTCCAATACAAAGTTGCATTACTGGTGAGTTCATGCATTACCTTATTCTTTGTTGGGGGAGTCTTTGAGCATGACCTGAGAGGCCTCTATCTTCATTTAATAGCTTCTGCTGGGGCTTCAGGCTCTCTGTGGAAAATCTTGGCACCAAGTCTTTGAATACATGTTGGAGCAGGCATACTGCTGGGCAGAAGGACCGTCTCTGGTAGGATGAGAAGAGCAAGGGGATACCCTTTCTCACTCAATTCTCACACCCTCAGGCTAATTCCACTGATCCTCTACCTGGGACATCAGCTGAGGGTATGGATGATTATTTTTCTAAAAAGAGAAAGGGAGCTAGAAAGTGTCTCAAGGGTCTATTCTTAGGATCTATTTCACTCTCCTTCTTTAGAATTCCTCATGGGAAATTCTCAGTCAGTCATGGAGAAAGATTACCCACTGGAATGTCTTCTAAAAAATCTCAAGACTCTTTCATTAAAGGAAGACATCCACTCCAAGCATCATATTTTTCTGTAATGCAGCATGGCCAGAATCTAAGTTAAGCTATCAAGAGGTTGGCCTCATGGAGGCTCTCTAGGTGCTAATACCCTCTTATAG
>NW_007215184.1:0-1106 GCF_000164805.1 Carlito syrichta
TTTTTTTTTTTAGCTAGCTTATTGCCAGGGCTTAAGGGATGCCTGTTGCACGTGTCTTCTGACTCTTCTTTAACCACTTTGCCTCCGAAGTGTAGCTCAATCCTTTCTTCCTCTCAGCAGGATATGGCTGCCCTTCTTATTTTTCTTTGTAATGAAGGATAGCAGGTATCCCTTTTGAAGGCTGAGTTTAATTTACAAGAGGTTATACTTGGGGTTTCAACTTAGCCCAAAACATACAGCCGTAATCACCCAGAGAAAATACCTTATTGCTTCCTTACTGTTTCCCCAGTCCAAGAAAAAGCTCCAGGCATCTTTAGGACTCTCAGACTATTTCAGAATTTGGATGCCTAATTAGGGCCTCATAGTTAAGCCCCTGTATGAGGCCACTTGGGGTCCAGAAAATGAGCCTTTAAACTGGCATTCTCTGGCACAAACTACCATCACTACCCTTAAAGAGGCTCTTATGTGGGCTCTAGCCCTGACCCTGCCTAATCTTCAAAAGAATTTTCTCCTCTGTGCTATGGAGAGAGAAGGAATGAATAGCACTAGGGCTATTGGAACAAAAACAACTTTCAATACTGGATCACTCAGCAAAATGATGGCCACCCTGCCTCAGAGAGTTGGCCACCACAGCCACGCAGATGCAGGAGGCTAGCAAAGTTACTTATGGCCAGCATATGGATGTGTACTCACCACACCATGTTACAGACATTTTAAACAGCGTGCTTATAGATTTCTCATCAGCTTTATCTTACCAAATGCCAGACTATTCTGTTGGGAAATCCTAACATTACTATCCAGAAATCTAACACTCTAAACTTAGCTACTCTTCTTTTCATGCCAGAACCTATAGAACGTTCCTGCCCAGAGAATTTAGAAACTTCTAGGGCAATCAGAGCAGACTTGGCAGATGTTCCCCTCTCTGATCCAGAGGATGTGTGGTACATAAATGATAGTAGCTTTATTCTTCATGGTGAAAGAAGGGCAGGATATGCTGCTCATACTAATACTGAAGTAACTGGAAGTGTACTTCCACCTCCAGGTACTTCTGCTCAAAAGGCAGAACTCATTGCTCTAACTCAGGCACTTGTTTTAGGCAAGGACAA
>NW_007215185.1:0-701 GCF_000164805.1 Carlito syrichta
GCCGTAATCACCCAGAGAAAATACCTTATTGCTTCCTTACTGTTTCCCCAGTCCAAGAAAAAGCTCCAGGCATCTTTAGGACTCTCAGACTATTTCGGAATTTGGATGCCTAATTAGGGCCTCATAGTTAAGCCCCTGTATGAGGCCACTTGGGGTCCAGAAAATGAGCCTTTAAACTGGCATTCTCTGGCACAAACTACCATCACTACCCTTAAAGAGGCTCTTATGTGGGCTCTAGCCCTGACCCTGCCTAATCTTCAAAAGAATTTTCTCCTCTGTGCTATGGAGAGAGAAGGAATGAATAGCACTAGGGCTATTGGAACAAAAACAACTTTCAATACTGGATCACTCAGCAAAATGATGGCCACCCTGCCTCAGAGAGTTGGCCACCACAGCCACGCAGATGCAGGAGGCTAGCAAAGTTACTTATGGCCAGCATATGGATGTGTACTCACCACACCATGTTACAGACATTTTAAACAGCGTGCTTATAGATTTCTCATCAGCTTTATCTTACCAAATGCCAGACTATTCTGTTGGGAAATCCTAACATTACTATCCAGAAATCTAACACTCTAAACTTAGCTACTCTTCTTTTCATGCCAGATCCTATAGAACGTTCCTGCCCAGAGAATTTAGAAACTTCTAGGGCAATCAGAGCAGACTTGGCAGATGTTCCCCTCTCTGATCCAGAGGATGTG
>NW_007215186.1:0-2047 GCF_000164805.1 Carlito syrichta
GCCTCAGAGAGTTGGCCACCACAGCCACGCAGATGCAGGAGGCTAGCAAAGTTACTTATGGCCAGCATATGGATGTGTACTCACCACACCATGTTACAGACATTTTAAACAGCGTGCTTATAGATTTCTCATCAGCTTTATCTTACCAAATGCCAGACTATTCTGTTGGGAAATCCTAACATTACTATCCAGAAATCTAACACTCTAAACTTAGCTACTCTTCTTTTCATGCCAGAACCTATAGAACGTTCCTGCCCAGAGAATTTAGAAACTTCTAGGGCAATCAGAGCAGACTTGGCAGATGTTCCCCTCTCTGATCCAGAGGATGTGTGGTACATAAATGATAGTAGCTTTATTCTTCATGGTGAAAGAAGGGCAGGATATGCTGCTCATACTAATACTGAAGTAACTGGAAGTGTACTTCCACCTCCAGGTACTTCTGCTCAAAAGGCAGAACTCATTGCTCTAACTCAGGCACTTGTTTTAGGCAAGGACAAGAGGCTTAACATATATACAGACTCCAAGTATGCCTTTCATATCCTACAGTCCCATGCGACTCTCTGGGAAGAAAGACAATTGTTAACAACTAAGAGAACACCTATTAGGCACGTCCCTTTAATTTTACAACTTATTAAAGCAGTCCAGCATTCACCCCAGGTGTCAGTAATATACTGTAAAGGACACCAGTGCTCACACAGCCTGGAAGCATTAGGAAATGGTAAGGTTAATGAGAGGCTAAAAAGATAGCCTTTGTTCCCTGCTCAGTCACTGAAACACTGGTTATCCCTTCTGTTATCTCTAAATATCCAGAGGAAGAAACACAACATCTACAGCAGTGAGGGGCTGTAAGAAATGGGCCACGGTTAACACTACAGGGAAGACTCACCTTATCTGCCAACCAGGATGATGAAATTCTCATACACTTTCATAATTCACTGTGTATAGGAAAGAAGCCCTTTTATAAGCTTCTAAAATCTCAGATTATATGCTCCAATCTAAAGTCAAAGTTAAGTTCCATCACCCAAGCCTGCCCCATTTGTAGGACAGGCAGTCCCCAGGGGCATTTAAGTCCTCCACCTTCACTCCCCACTCGTCAGTTAAGGGGACACTTGCTGGGACAGGACTTGCAACTGGATTTTACTCACATGTCCACATACAGGAAATATAAATATCTGTTACCTTTCACTGATACCTTTTCAGGCTGGCTGGAGGCCTTTCCTACCAGCTCAGAAAAAGCCTTGGAGGTTTCACAGGCCCTAATACATGATATCATTCCTTGTTTTGGTCTTCCTATTTCTTTACAAAGTGACAATGCTACTGCTTTTACTTCTCAGATAACACAGCAGGTTTCAGAGGCCCTCGGCATATATTTTAATCTCCATATAGCTTATCATCCCCAGTCTTCAGGAAAGGTGGAAAAGGCTCCTTCCACTCTCAAGCAACATCTAACTAAATTATCTATGAATTTAAACAGGGATGGCCACAACTGTTGCTATGGCACCCCCAAGAGGCTGTGGTGAGCTGTGATGACACCACTGCACTCCAGCCTAGGCAAAAGAGAAAGACCTCAACTCAAAAAACAAACAAACAAACAAACAAACAAACAAAATCAATGTTGAAAGCTAAGCAAGCTGTTGTCTGTCAAAATCTATCAGCTGAGCTGAAGAGGCCGAACCTGGTCCTATCCCTCTTGTCCACCAGCCTCCTGAGGCATCTCCAAAGGCCCCTAGTGGAGGGAGAGCCCCCTGGACCCATCTAACTAAGTTATCTATGAATTTAAACAGGGATGGCCACAACTTTTGCCCATGGCACCCCTAAGGTTCTGAGCTACTCTCAAAGTTCTTCTGTTCCTTAGTCCCTCTGAACTCATATATGGATGGCCCCTTCTACTCCAGCCTGGGGTGCCTGCAAACCTACCCCCCTTGGGAAATTACCTCCATTCTTAGAACTGTCCAAGAATCTGAATTGTACCCCATATGTTTAAAATAAAAATTAAAAAAAAAAAAGAGAGACTATGCTGACCAACATCTCCTTGCTCCCTGTGAGG
>NW_007215187.1:0-749 GCF_000164805.1 Carlito syrichta
TGATCCAGAGGATGTGTGGTACATAAATGATAGTAGCTTTATTCTTCATTGATGAAAGAAAGGGCAGGATATGCTGCTCATATAATACTGAAGTAACTGGAAGTGTACTTCCACCTCCAGGTACTTCTGCTCAAAAGGCAGAACTCATTGCTCTAACTCAGGCACTTGTTTTAGGCAAGGACAAGAGGCTTAACATATATACAGACTCCAAGTATGCCTTTCATATCCTACAGTCCCATGCGACTCTCTGGGAAGAAAGACAATTGTTAACAACTAAGAGAACACCTATTAGGCACGTCCCTTTAATTTTACAACTTATTAAAGCAGTCCAGCATTCACCCCAGGTGTCAGTAATATACTGTAAAGGACACCAGTGCTCACACAGCCTGGAAGCATTAGGAAATGGTAAGGTTAATGAGAGGCTAAAAAGATAGCCTTTGTTCCCTGCTCAGTCACTGAAACACTGGTTATCCCTTCTGTTATCTCTAAATATCCAGAGGAAGAAACACAACATCTACAGCAGTGAGGGGCTGTAAGAAATGGGCCACGGTTAACACTACAGGGAAGACTCACCTTATCTGCCAACCAGGATGATGAAATTCTCATACACTTTCATAATTCACTGTGTATAGGAAAGAAGCCCTTTTATAAGCTTCTAAAATCTCAGATTATATGCTCCAATCTAAAGTCAAAGTTAAGTTCCATCACCCAAGCCTGCCCCATTTGTAGGACAGGCAGTCCCCAGGGGC
>NW_007215188.1:0-764 GCF_000164805.1 Carlito syrichta
CACATTTTCAGTTTATCTTGGGACTTGCATTTTCTGCAATATATCAGACTAATCAGATACCCTGTACAATCTTCCTGATGAAAACATCTAAAATAGTATATGTGTGTGTATTTGTAATTGTAGAATATATTTTAGATGCAACGCAAAACTGGCAGGAAAACAGGTACTATATCAAAGCCAAAACAAAGTGAGAGGGAAACCGAGCTTTGACCAGGAATCTACTGAACCCTGGTGAACTTGAACGCTTGCTTTGAGTCCTGTGAAGCCATCGAGGGGCAGAGACAAAAACCATGGCACATCCAAAGCAGAAGTTTAATTGTAATCTCCCATCCCAAGCTGAGGCCCCACTGTGACGCAGTTTCCTCTTAGAAGTGGATGGCAAGGAGACATTGCTTTTCACCTTGGCACAGGGTGTAGGGGAGAAAAACCTCTCTAAAGAACTTGGAACTTTAATCCAGCCCTCACACAAGTTTTTGGCCTAACTCCAAACTTTCTGTGTGGTCCAGAAAGGCTAAAATGGAAATTTTAATATAAAATGGTCCTGCATTCATACCTACCCCCAGGCGATGAGAAGCAAGTTAAAATCTTCTCTGAAGAATGTAATTTCAACATGATGTAAAGAATTCTCTCAGACAATGATCCAAGGGACATGAACGAATAGTTAAATATTTGCAGGTACACAGGTAAACAAAGACCCATGAGTAGAGCCAGCGGGAAACAGCATTTGCAGAATCAGACAGACAAAAACGTCAGGTATGTTAATT
>NW_007215189.1:0-741 GCF_000164805.1 Carlito syrichta
ACCCTGGTGAACTTGAACGCTTGCTTTGAGTCCTGTGAAGCCATCGAGGGGCAGAGACAAAAACCATGGCACATCCAAAGCAGAAGTTTAATTGTAATCTCCCATCCCAAGCTGAGGCCCCACTGTGACGCAGTTTCCTCTTAGAAGTGGATGGCAAGGAGACATTGCTTTTCACCTTGGCACAGGGTGTAGGGGAGAAAAACCTCTCTAAAGAACTTGGAACTTTAATCCAGCCCTCACACAAGTTTTTGGCCTAACTCCAAACTTTCTGTGTGGTCCAGAAAGGCTAAAATGGAAATTTTAATATAAAATGGTCCTGCATTCATACCTACCCCCAGGCGATGAGAAGCAAGTTAAAATCTTCTCTGAAAGAATGTAATTTCAACATGATGTAAAGAATTCTCTCAGACAATGATCCAAGGGACATGAACGAATAGTTAAATATTGCAAGTACACAGGTAAACAAAGAACCATGAGTAAGAGCCAGCGGAAACAGCATTGCAGAATCAGACAGACAAAAACGTCAGGTATGTTAATTATTGGATACTAAATATAAAATAAGAATGTTTGATATGCTTGAAGGACTGAGGTTTGAAAATATAAGCAAGAAACAAGAGACTATAAAATAGATCTGAAGAGAAATAATTTAAAAATTAAATGACAGCTACAGATTATAAAGAAGTGAAGAGAGGCTTGATGAAAGGATGATTGGTTCAAAGAACTTTCCAGAATGTTTCTGAA
>NW_007215190.1:0-362 GCF_000164805.1 Carlito syrichta
TCTGACATTAGGTTGTTTACTTGTGATCTTTCTATTTTATTGATGTGTGTGTGCAATGCTATGAATTTTTCTTTTTACACTGTTTTCATGCCTCCCAGAGAGTCTGATAAGATGTATTTTTGTTTTTTGTTTCCAGGAATCTTTTTATCTCTGTATTGAATTCTGTGTTGTTCCAGAAGTCATTCAGCAGCATGTAGTTCAGTGTCCATGTCTTTGTATGTTTTGGGGATTTTGTTGGTGATGATATTTATCTGTATTCCACTGTGATCTGAGAAGATGCATGGTATTATTCTGATGTTTTGAAATTTGTTTGCCCTTCATTTTTGTCCGAGAATGTGATCAATCCTGGGGTGTGTTCCATG
>NW_007215191.1:0-1412 GCF_000164805.1 Carlito syrichta
TATTATTCTGATGTTTTGAAATTTGTTTGCCCTTCATTTTTGTCCGAGAATGTGATCAATCCTGGGGTGTGTTCCATGTGCTAATAAGTAGAATGTATACTCTGTAGATGTTGGGTGGAGTGTTCTGTAGAGATCTATCAAATATATTTGATTAAGCGTCAAGTTAAGGTTCCAGATCTTGTCGGTGTTTTGCCTCAATGATCTGCCTAAGGCTGTTAGTGGGGAATTTGGGTCTCCAGCTATGATTGTGTGAGTGTCAATGTCCTCTCCTAGTTTGCTTAGTAGCTGTTTTATAAAACCTGTTGCTTTGTATTGGGTGCATATATGCTTAAGATGGCTATTTCTTTCTGGCAGATTAAATCTTTTATCATTATGCCATGTCCTTTTTAATGTTTGGTGGTTTAAAGTCTGCTTTGTCAGATATCAGAACAGCTACGCCTGCCCTCTTCTGTTTTCCGTTTGCCTGAAAAGTCATTTTCCAGACTTTAACTTTGAACCTGTTGTCCTTTGCAGTGAGATGAATTTCTTGGAGGCAGCCAAGAGTTCCGTCATGTTTCTTTATCCACTTTGCCACTCTGTGTCTCTCCAGTGGTACATTCAGTCCATTCACATTCAAATTAATTATTGAAATGTGAGTTTATCTCTGTCATAGAGTTCTTAGAGGGTTGCTATGATTCCTTTTTACTTTTACATTTATATTTGTGAGTATTTTCATTTTTATGAGTGCTCTGTATGCTCTGTTAACTCTGTGCTTGCCCGTACTTTTGTGATGGTATGACTGTTCTTTCTTTTTCTTTTCCTTAAGCATCTCCTGAAAAGCTGACCTGAAGGCATCATATTCTCTTAGAGATCAGATGTCTGGAAAGAATTTTAACTCTCTGTCACTGGTGAAGCTTAGCTTGGCAGGGCAGGAAATATTTGGTTGGACTTGCTTATCTTTAAGAACATTAAAAATTGGACTCTTGTCCTTTTTGACTTGTACTGTTTCTGCAGATAAGTCTGTAGCAATTTTAATGAGTCTTCCCCAGTAAGAGGTCTGATCTTTCTCTCTTGCTGCCTGTAGGATTTTTTTCTTCCGTGCTTATTTTGTGGAGGCAAAATACTATCTGTTTTTGGGATGGTCTTCTCATGTGAAACAGTGCAGATGTTCTCATAATCTCTTGTGCTTGAATAGTCACATCTGGAGCAAGATGTGGGAAGTTTTCTTAAATGAACTCATGAAATGCTCATTCCATGTTTTTGCTTCAAGGATATCAATCAGGTGAAGATTTGGCTTCTTGACACAGTCCCATATCTCTTGGAGGCTTTGCTCCTTCTTTTTGAGCTTTTTTTTCCTGTGTTTGACAGACTGAGTTAGTTCCATATTTTGGTCTTCAAGCTCTAAGACTCTTTCCTCTGCCTGATTGATCCTT
>NW_007215192.1:0-742 GCF_000164805.1 Carlito syrichta
CGTGTTTCCTGTAGAGCTGGTCCAGAACATCATAAACTCTTAGGGATTAGATGTCTGGGAAGGATTTTAATACTCCATCGCTGATGAAGCTTAGCTTAGCTGGGTAGGAAATTCTTGGCTAAAATTGTTTATCTTTGAGAAGTTTAATTGGACGCCAGTCTCTTCTAGCCTGTAGTGTTTCTGTAGATAAGTGTGTTGCCATTCTAATTGGTCTCCCCTGGTAGGTAGTCTGAGCTTTCTCTCTTGCTACCTTTAGCATTTTTTCTTTTATACCTACTTTGTGTAAGCAAATTATTATGTGTCTAGGTGTTGGACTTCTCATTAGGTGCCTTGCAGGGGTTCTCTGAGTCTCTTGTGTTTAGATGGCTGTGCCTCTGATGTGATAAGGGAAATTTTTGAGGATCACCTCACGGAATGTGTGTTCCAGGGTGTTCTGTGTCTCCTTTTCTACTTCAGGGATACTGATCAGGCATAAGTTTGGCCTCTTACTATAATCGCACATCTCTTGAAGGCTTTGTTCTGTCTTTTAAAGCTTCCTTTCTATATTTTTAACAGATTGCGTTAGTTCCATATTTTGGTGATCTTCAAGCTCTGAGATTCTTTCTTCTGCTTGGTTAATTCTGCTTTCCATGCTTGTCTGTTTATTATTTATTTCATTGATGGTATTCTTCATGGCGAGTGTCTCTGTAATTAATTTTTTCATGTTTTCATCTTGTCTTTCTTGGGTTTTACTCATCTTCTC
>NW_007215193.1:0-1594 GCF_000164805.1 Carlito syrichta
GTAGGTAGTCTGAGCTTTCTCTCTTGCTACCTTTAGCATTTTTTCTTTTATACCTACTTTGTGTAAGCAAATTATTATGTGTCTAGGTGTTGGACTTCTCATTAGGTGCCTTGCAGGGGTTCTCTGAGTCTCTTGTGTTTAGATGGCTGTGCCTCTGATGTGATAAGGGAAATTTTTGAGGATCACCTCACGGAATGTGTGTTCCAGGGTGTTCTGTGTCTCCTTTTCTACTTCAGGGATACTGATCAGGCATAAGTTTGGCCTCTTACTATAATCGCACATCTCTTGAAGGCTTTGTTCTGTCTTTTAAAGCTTCCTTTCTATATTTTTAACAGATTGCGTTAGTTCCATATTTTGGTGATCTTCAAGCTCTGAGATTCTTTCTTCTGCTTGGTTAATTCTGCTTTCCATGCTTGTCTGTTTATTATTTATTTCATTGATGGTATTCTTCATGGCGAGTGTCTCTGTAATTAATTTTTTCATGTTTTCATCTTGTCTTTCTTGGTTTTTACTCATCTTCTCCAACCATTCTTTGATCTCTGTATTTGTGGTCTGAGACCAGTCGATCTAGGCACTCTTCATTGTTTGAGTTCTAAAGTCTATATTCTCCAGCACTGTCCTTCTGGGGCTCTCTGGGTTACCTGTGTTTTTTTGTTGATTTCATTTGTGATGAATTTTTCTTTTCTCTTTACTTCTGTTTCTCAGTAAGAGAGGGAATATCTTTCACTTATGTTTGCTCAGTCCCCTATTCTTCCCTAGGTAGGGCCTCTGGATTTGTTCAATTTCAAAGCTGGATAGGGGGTGGGGAGCTCTGCTGCCCTTTTGCAGTTTTGAGATTTGAATAAGCTGTATTAGGGGGTGGTAAGATTCAAAAGCTGCCTGTAGATCACAATGTTTGCTGACTGGGGTGTAGGACCCCTGGGACCCACTTCCCACCACCTCACAATATGCCCATGCTTTGGAAACGTATTTATATCCCTTGGGTACAAGAGAATATAAGAGAAAGAAAAGGAACTGAGAATGAGAAAAGACAATGAAGAGAAAGAAGTAGAGAAGGAAAAACAAACAAACCAACAAACAGACAGACAAACCAGTAAAAAAGAGAAAACAAAGAACTGGAACTGTCAATATGAGGTCACTTTCACCCTCATATATACCCTTTTGCAAAAAAAGGAGAACTGTCAATATGAGGTCACTTTCACCCTCATATATACCCTTTTGCAAAAAAAGGAGAAGGAATAAAACAAAACAAAATACACACATAGCAGCAAAATATAGAGAGAGAGCAGGGACGAATAAAAAATATAAAAAGTAATCAAAAAACAAGAAACAAACAAAACAAACAAAAAAGTGTAATCCTTGAGCTCCCTCTTGTGGTAGTTTCTGAACTTTGGGTTCCTTGTCCACGTGACTCAAGCACTACTATTCTTCGCTTGTGGGAGGGAGGGGTCTCCCACCTCTAGATCTGTACCCCTGCTCACCATGTGGTCAGGGGCAGGGTATGAACTGCCCCCAAGAGATTCACCCATGTTCAGCCCTCTCTGTGTGCACTGATCAAGTCGCTCCCCACATGAGTTACATGCCTCACGAATCA
>NW_007215194.1:0-2046 GCF_000164805.1 Carlito syrichta
ACTGACCAGATGCAAGTTTTACTCAAACTAGCCGACCTAAACTTTAGGCATCTTAAGGAAGAAACTTCTTTTCTCTGTGTTGTCTTATCTTTCCATCTATCTCCTGTTGTCCGAGCAGCTGCAGGCCCCTCACCCTGTGACAGCCTTGGCCCATCAAGCCATTGGCTACAGGTGGCAAGACTGTGGCTCCAATTCAAGTCTCTCCCCCAGAGCAGGATGTTCCAGAAAGGACATTCTGTGCTGCAGGGCTGTCTCTCTGGTGCAGGCTTTGATCTGGGAAAGGTCGAGCCTCCTTGTAAGGTCGAAGTCATCTCCCTGCTTTGTTTATGTGAGTGTCCTTCCAGGACTCTGTCTGCTTTTGGGGTGGATGTGCCCTGCCAAAAACTCCGGCTCTCCACACGGGCTGTGTGGTCAGAGTACCCCCCACCCTTTTAATAGTTCCTCTTCCCTGGATAGAGAGCGATGTCTCCTAACAGTCTGGAAACTACAAAAGTTTCTCTGTCAGGATGAATGATTGACTCGGCAACATGTTCTTGCCTTTTGGAGGTACCCTCCAATCTTTCCAAGCTCGATTCTGTAAATCATTTCATCTTGTATAAATACTGGACTGTGAACACAGATGATCTCAAAGGCGAGGATTATTTGAAACTCTATTTGAAAATCTATCCTCCTTTCAACAGATTAATATAGCTTGAATTTGTGAATAAAAATTTTCTTGTGAGCATGCCAATGCACAGGTAGTTCTAGGGTCTTTGAGAGGAAGTAGCATATGTGTCTGCTCCAAAAGTAACTTATCTGTATATAGACAACTAATTTATCATCAAAAACATTAAGATCTTGGAAGGTACTGGGGGGGATGATGTGGAAAAAGTGTGAAATGTTTTCAGAGAAATATATGAGCCCCAAAACACCATTTAGAATATCCTCTTGCTTTCTGCTTTCCCAAAGAGATGAAAAACTATTGTGGTTTTCAAGATAGGTTAAGGTTATATAACTCACAGGACTGAAAGAACATTTTGGGCAATGCTCTGAAGTATTTTATGTTGTAGCTATGTTCATCTACCCTTATTCCAACGAGAGAAAATTGGTTGAAGGCAGGTTGTGACAGAGAAGGTCCAACAACTGTAAGTTGGTAAATGTTTTGTCAGAGGGGAAGTATCTTTGACATCTCTGCTCTTTAACTTGCTGACAAACAGTTGCCCACATGCAAAGACCATGTAGTTTTGAAATGAACATTTTTGAATGCTGAACGTTGGAAATTATCTTGCTGGTTTTTGGAGTGAATGCAGAGGTACCTGGCTTTTAACCATACTAGAAGACTTAACTCATTTTTTACAGTACATGTGATTCAGTGTGATCCAATGAACTTAACACAAATGTACCAAATATTCTTTTTTAAACTTTTTTTTTTAAAGATCTGAAACCCTTTCATCAAACTTGCTCTGGAAATGGAATTTTATAAATTACATTTATAAAGTTACAAAGTTATAATGATGAAAACCTATCACAAAGTGACATAAAATGATTCGTTTGGGAGAGAGAGGACCTGAAAACCGCCTATATTTTAAGCACTAAAAAAATTATATTTCACTTAACTCTCACATAATTTTCTCTTTTGCAGATGAGGGAGCAGAAACTTAGTGATGTGAGTAAACAATTCCAGTCCTACAACTAATCAGCGGCTGTAAAAGAACCCATAACTTTCAAACACTGAGAGTAATACTCCTTCATTTCACCAGGCCACCTCACTTTCCACCTAAGTGAAATCATCAGGAGGGCTTCCTGTTTACCTCTTTGCAATGACCCTCAGAATCAGAGACATACCTGCCTCCTGACAGAGGCAATAATGTCACATCTGGGAGGAAAGTGAACTGATTCTTGAATGAGGTTTCAAGAGCCTCGTTGAATGAGGCTGCTGGAGCTAGTATTTCCACTCTGCTGTCCACTCACTGTATGGCAAGGGAGCAGTTTACTGAAACTCTTGTCCTTCAGTTCTCTAATCTGTAAAACAAAGTGATTAATACTTACACCCAACTCACAGGGCTT
>NW_007215195.1:0-813 GCF_000164805.1 Carlito syrichta
TATCCCATCCCTCCTCCTCTGTATAGATGACTGAGGCCAGGTGACAAGGACACTTGCTTCATAAATTAAAAATGTGTAAATTATAAAGTGACTTTTTAATTATTAAAAACGATTGATGCTCAGCATACAAAAATTAAATGCAATAAAACTCTAACTCCTTTTAATTAATTTCCTTTATTTGCCTTTATCATAATAGGAAGAAAACACCTCTCTGAAGTCAAATGACATTTCATTTTTATTTGTTGTAGAAATAAGATTGTTAAATTTCCCATGACCAAGGAAAATTATGATAAATATTTTAGCATATATCTCATATTTTGTCTATGCATTTTATTTTGGGGTTTTTTTTTTTTTACATTGGTGTGATTATTCTGTGTTTCCCACTCTGTTATAAAATTTTTAAAATGCTGTTAAGTTATTACTAATTACATAATTTTAAAACTTCTCATCAGGGTCTTTAAACAATAGAGAAGTGCTCTCATACTCCCCAAACAAGAAGAACAATAACAGTTCCTGACCTTCCTAAGCCCTAGGATCCCCTGGATATAGGGGCTGACACAATACCAGCAGGCATTATTGAATCTACAGGAACACATAGACCCTACTTTCCCAGACCCTCAAACATTACAGCAGTTAAAGGGAGCTACACATAAGCTGTAAGAAGAGAGTTTTCTATTAAAATATAAATTAAAATAAATACTTTAGAAGCAGGTTTCACAAAGGCAGGGAGAATTTGGGTTGTTTCTTGTGTACCCAACTATACATTCCCCTGTTATAGAGATATAAAACAATCGACTGAGCTATCTTAAGTTT
>NW_007215196.1:0-1496 GCF_000164805.1 Carlito syrichta
AATTAATTTCCTTTATTTGCCTTTATCATAATAGGAAGAAAACACCTCTCTGAAGTCAAATGACATTTCATTTTTATTTGTTGTAGAAATAAGATTGTTAAATTTCCCATGACCAAGGAAAATTATGATAAATATTTTAGCATATATCTCATATTTTGTCTATGCATTTTATTTTGGGGTTTTTTTTTTTTTACATTGGTGTGATTATTCTGTGTTTCCCACTCTGTTATAAAATTTTTAAAATGCTGTTAAGTTATTACTAATTACATAATTTTAAAACTTCTCATCAGGGTCTTTAAACAATAGAGAAGTGCTCTCATACTCCCCAAACAAGAAGAACAATAACAGTTCCTGACCTTCCTAAGCCCTAGGATCCCCTGGATATAGGGGCTGACACAATACCAGCAGGCATTATTGAATCTACAGGAACACATAGACCCTACTTTCCCAGACCCTCAAACATTACAGCAGTTAAAGGGAGCTACACATAAGCTGTAAGAAGAGAGTTTTCTATTAAAATATAAATTAAAATAAATACTTAGAAGCAGGTTTCACAAAGGCAGGGAGAATTGGGTTGTTTCTTGTGTACCCAACTATACATTCCCCTGTTATAGAGATATAAAACAATCAACTGAGCTATCTTAAGTTTATGATGATGAAAAAGCATCAGTGCCTCAGTTACTATTTTCAAGTTTTCCCCCAGTTTCATTTCTTTAGGTATAAAGAAACATAGTCTATTAAAACTGGATTTATAGAAATTCTCAATTAACTAGTTTTTGTTAAAATAGATATGTGATAATGAAGTCAGTTGATGTCCAATAAACTTGTCCAGTGACTATGAATTCAGACCAATTAATCACATCCAGGGATGGGTTTGGGTGTGGGAGTGGGATGCAGGTCAAGTTCATTTCCAGTAAAGAAGATGTATCTAATAGCTTAGACGTTTGAAATAATCAGACCCCAAACTCCGAAGGACTCTGGCCCAGAGCTTTGGCCAAAGGGGTATATAGGTACTTGTGTGTCTGCTAATTTTCCCTATAAAGGCTTCCCCGATCCTTTAAGGGAACCTGTCATGGATGGGTTACATTCCTTCACAAGCCAGACAGACTTGTCTGCTCTGTTCTCTAGGCTGTTTACAGGACTTTTGCTTTGTTTCAGGTTTTCAGCACTTTTATTCAAATCCTCTCTTCCTTCCCCCATGAGGCTGTATTTAAGCAAGTCTTCCTTTTCCAATCAGTCAACAGCTCTTTTCTGAGGTCTAATTGAGAGGAATTCTCAACCCCTGCCCAATGCTGCTTATTAGTAATGTCTGTGGCCCAGTTTTCTAAGGCCAAATTCTTTGATTTTAATGACTTTTTAAAAATCTCTTTTCAATGAAAATTCTGTCTAGTAATGCTCAGTAACTTAAAATGCTGAGAAAAGCCCATACACTTGTAAGGAGAGGAAGAAAATTCTCACTTTTTACTGTAGATTGAATTTCATCTGTATTCCTAGTG
>NW_007215197.1:0-788 GCF_000164805.1 Carlito syrichta
CAGGAACACATAGACCCTACTTTCCCAGACCCTCAAACATTACAGCAGTTAAAGGGAGCTACACATAAGCTGTAAGAAGAGAGTTTTCTATTAAAATATAAATTAAAATAAATACTTAGAAGCAGGTTTCACAAAGGCAGGGAGAATTGGGTTGTTTCTTGTGTACCCAACTATACATTCCCCTGTTATAGAGATATAAAACAATCAACTGAGCTATCTTAAGTTTATGATGATGAAAAAGCATCAGTGCCTCAGTTACTATTTTCAAGTTTTCCCCCAGTTTCATTTCTTTAGGTATAAAGAAACATAGTCTATTAAAACTGGATTTATAGAAATTCTCAATTAACTAGTTTTTGTTAAAATAGATATGTGATAATGAAGTCAGTTGATGTCCAATAAACTTGTCCAGTGACTATGAATTCAGACCAATTAATCACATCCAGGGATGGGTTTGGGTGTGGGAGTGGGATGCAGGTCAAGTTCATTTCCAGTAAAGAAGATGTATCTAATAGCTTAGACGTTTGAAATAATCAGACCCCAAACTCCGAAGGACTCTGGCCCAGAGCTTTGGCCAAAGGGGTATATAGGTACTTGTGTGTCTGCTAATTTTCCCTATAAAGGCTTCCCCGATCCTTTAAGGGAACCTGTCATGGATGGGTTACATTCCTTCACAAGCCAGACAGACTTGTCTGCTCTGTTCTCTAGGCTGTTTACAGGACTTTTGCTTTGTTTCAGGTTTTCAGCACTTTTATTCAAATCCTCTCTTCCTTCCCCCATGAGGCTGTATT
>NW_007215198.1:0-657 GCF_000164805.1 Carlito syrichta
TAGAGGGATAGACTTGCAGAGGTAGTAACCAAAGGCCCTGTTTGGTTAGGGCAGCGAAATATTTTTAAAAGCACAAATTAGTTTTCATCATCACAGAATTGGGATAATTCATATAAGAATATCTTCCCCGCTTCTCTAAAAATATCAGTAGATCTGACAATACTGGGCCCACACTTGGTCTGGCAGCCATGAACAGGCATGGGGGAGTGCCACCCCCTTCAGATGGGGCAGATGCTCTTCAGTTTGCCTCCAGTCTCCACCCAAATGGCTTTACTCTTCATTGCATTATTGACCCCTGTCTGCCTTTGACTGTGAGGCCTCTACTATGTTTTAGAGTTACTTGATTGAACTTCCTGAATTGTCCTCTTCTTTGTCATCGATGACAAAAGTTTCCTTTTCCATGCTGTTCTATAGACACTTTGGTGTTGACTATGAACTAAGACCTTCATGATCAACTTGGAATCAAATGTCTCTCAGGAGGGAATATCAAGGAAGATCCGGAGGAGGCCCCTTTCCATTCACTGAAGGAAGGAGACAGTTTTTTAAAATTTCCTTTTCCTGCCCGCTGGCTGTGAAGATAATAATCGGTTAAAGAAACATGAGATGGGAAAGTCAGGGAGAAAAAGAAGGAAACAAAGCAAGAAGTGTGACAAATCT
>NW_007215199.1:0-2047 GCF_000164805.1 Carlito syrichta
AGCCATGAACAGGCATGGGGGAGTGCCACCCCCTTCAGATGGGGCAGATGCTCTTCAGTTTGCCTCCAGTCTCCACCCAAATGGCTTTACTCTTCATTGCATTATTGACCCCTGTCTGCCTTTGACTGTGAAGCCTCTACTATGTTTTAGAGTTACTTGATTGAACTTCCTGAATTGTCCTCTTCTTTGTCATCGATGACAAAAGTTTCCTTTTCCATGCTGTTCTATAGACACTTTGGTGTTGACTATGAACTAAGACCTTCATGATCAACTTGGAATCAAATGTCTCTCAGGAGGGAATATCAAGGAAGATCCGGAGGAGGCCCCTTTCCATTCACTGAAGGAAGGAGACAGTTTTTTAAAATTTCCTTTTCCTGCCCGCTGGCTGTGAAGATAATAATCGGTTAAAGAAACATGAGATGGGAAAGTCAGGGAGAAAAAGAAGGAAACAAAGCAAGAAGTGTGACAAATCTTCAAATACATTTTGAGCAGTTGAATTGCTTAGAGTGGTGTAATAATGTCATAGGGAATTTTTCCAAAGATTTGGACACTAGGCATTCTAATCCTAAGTACCACACAAAATAGTCCAGATGATTGAAACATTTCTGTGGCAGGCTGAAGACTGTGGGTCCTCAGATCTGCGAGAGAGGAAGTTGGTCAGGCCCTTGGTCCCTTCTGGGTTTCAGTTTATTCTACTAGGGATAAGGAGTGAACCCATATATGGTGGCCATTCTCAGGAAAGTCGCACCTAAAGGGGAGTGCACAACCCTGTTCCTGACCCATCTCTATCTCTTTGGCCTTTGCAGTATGGTCTGGAGGAAGAAGTGATTGTGCATTTTCCAAATTTCCAGATCCCTTCTCTCCATGGAGTTCCAAAATCCGATTTGGATTGGCAAATCTGGCTGAGTGATGATTAGATCAAATCTGAGAACTTTTTCGGTGTTAAAGGCTTCCTGTCTTTAGCATCCATAAAAACAAACAAGATAAACTTACACTCAAAATAGGAATGGTAGGGAAAAAGTTCTCCCAGGGTTTACCATAAAAATCAAATGACTCCCAGGACCCTGGAGACTGTTAACTCTCTGGGTTTCTTGTATCACACAGAGGCATTACTCAGAGTCTTTCTCGCAGTTCTCCAGACGTTTTCTTGTCTGTGCTCTCTGTGCATCTGGACCTGTATGTACTGCCCGGGTCCACACCAGGCATGGTGCTGACATCTCACAGTTGCTAACAAATGAGATGACACCAGAAAATTGCTTTGTCCAGCTCAGCAAATTCAAGCTGCTTAGATGAACCTCCTTCTGATGCTGAGGACAAGGGAAACAAAGAGTAAAAAATGGGTAACATGGCAGGTCTGTAGAAGAATGCCAGCCCCAGCTGTGTACTAAGGAGGTGCTAAAATTTTGTGGGCTACTTACCAATTACTTCTCTGAGGTTCTCCCTGTGCGAGCCTAACTTCCTGTCACATCTGCTTAATTGTTTTAAATGTATGCACATGGGTCAACGGTAATTAAGGAGCTATGATTTCTTGGTGATTCATTTTGTCATATTTTTCCCTTTCCTCTCTTCCCCCAGAAGATGCTTCCCTTGAGAAGGTCCAGCATTCCCCTTACCCAAAAGTCAGAAAACGAGGAAGGATAAATCTGCACACAGCAAGTCAGCTGTGTTTCAGTCCTATCTTTCATCGGTGACAATACCCAAAAGTATGTAAAATCTCTTGTGGCAGAGACTGCTGGGGGATTGCCAAAACCTACTTCCTCTTTCTCCTGAGATTACACAGCCAACTGCATTTTCCAGCCTCCATTGCAATTAAGTGGTGGTGTGACTGAGCGTGACCCTGGGAAACATGAATGGCCGTGATCGAATTACTTCCGGGCCTTGCCCATTCGACCTCCCACGTGAGGGTCTCCATGCTTATTGTCTTGTCAGCTAGTGATGGTGGAAATGACTTCTAGGGCAACTTTGGGAGGTGCTGAACCACAAGATGGAAAGAATTTGCGTCTCTGATTCATCCATGGTGGAGAGCTTCCCAATTAGGAACCGTCTC
>NW_007215200.1:0-632 GCF_000164805.1 Carlito syrichta
TTTCAAGGACTAAGAAATATAATTTTGGTGAAACAATGTTTTCTAATTTTATGTAATTCGTGGTCTAAATTTTATATAATTCAGTGTTTTATTTATTCTAATCAATCCAAGACATATTTATGATATATTTATCAAAGATATTTTAATGTTACAGATATTACTTATATTGACTTCAATGCAGTTATTAAAGAACTGAGCCCCTAAGAGTCAAGCTTTTTCCCAGGCCACTTTTGATGGCTGGTGGCAGAGTTGATAGGTTTTATGTAAAATGATCCTTTTTTAACACTCATAATTTTGAAAATTTTAAAGTTAAGGTATAATTTACAGACATTAAAATTTACACATTTTTAGCATTCAGTTCAATGGGTTTTGACAAATGCGTACAGTCATGTAACCAACACAACAATCAATATAATAAGACCAAGGAGTAGTGGCTTACTCCTGTAATCCCAGCACTTTAGGAGGCTGAGGCGGGAGGATTGCTTGAGTCCAGGAGTTTGAGACCAGACTGGGCAACATAGCAAGATGCCATCTCTCCAAAAAATACAAAAGTTAGCCATGTGTGGTGATGCATTCCTGTAGTCTCAACTACATAGGAGGCTGAGACAGAAGAATTGCTTGAGTCCAGGAGG
>NW_007215201.1:0-698 GCF_000164805.1 Carlito syrichta
CAATGTTTTCTAATTTTATGTAATTCGTGGTCTAAATTTTATATAATTCAGTGTTTTATTTATTCTAATCAATCCAAGACATATTTATGATATATTTATCAAAGATATTTTAATGTTACAGATATTACTTATATTGACTTCAATGCAGTTATTAAAGAACTGAGCCCCTAAGAGTCAAGCTTTTTCCCAGGCCACTTTTGATGGCTGGTGGCAGAGTTGATAGGTTTTATGTAAAATGATCCTTTTTTAACACTCATAATTTTGAAAATTTTAAAGTTAAGGTATAATTTACAGACATTAAAATTTACACATTTTTAGCATTCAGTTCAATGGGTTTTGACAAATGCGTACAGTCATGTAACCAACACAACAATCAATATAATAAGACCAAGGAGTAGTGGCTTACTCCTGTAATCCCAGCACTTTAGGAGGCTGAGGCGGGAGGATTGCTTGAGTCCAGGAGTTTGAGACCAGACTGGGCAACATAGCAAGATGCCATCTCTCCAAAAAATACAAAAGTTAGCCATGTGTGGTGATGCATTCCTGTAGTCTCAACTACATAGGAGGCTGAGACAGAAGAATTGCTTGAGTCCAGGAGGTTGAGGCTACAGTAAGCCATGATCAGACCACTACACTCCAGCCTGGGTGACAGAATGAGACTCCTACCCCCCCCTAATATATATATATATATATATATA
>NW_007215202.1:0-509 GCF_000164805.1 Carlito syrichta
CGGGTCCCTGTGGTTCCAGGGGGCATCCCAGATTGCCTCTGGAAACTTGGCTTATCCATCCAGGTACACGCCACTGTGCACGTCAAATGGAGCTACGGGGCCCAGTCTGCTGGGAAGGCAGCAGAATGGATCATAATAGTGCATGTTTGTGCCTGCTCAAAAAAAAGTGTGTGTACATCCAGTGTTAGGAAATCAAAGCAAAGAGAGCAAAACAAGCAGAAATTGCACTGACAAACAAAACGCCCGTGTCAGATCTTCATGCCCAGGGCTCAGGAAAAGAGCCGCTGGTCTTCCTCTTTGAGGTCTTCCCGCTTCTCTGGCTTCACCATCAGCTTTTCCAAGGGAGTGACCCTCTCGCCCTCATCTCAGAGGCAGAAGAGTGTAGTGGTTAAAAGTCACAGACTCTAGCTGGGCGTGGTAGCGCGCGCCTGTAGTTCCGGCTACTCGGAAGGCCGAGGCGGAAGGATCGCCGGAGCCCAGCAGGTCGAGGCTGCGGTGGACGGGAGTGG
>NW_007215203.1:0-634 GCF_000164805.1 Carlito syrichta
GGAGAAGGACACATGATACATCTGACACAGAGACCCATAAATGTCCCTCCATGTTGCCACAGGCCTTAGAGGAGGACATGGTGAGGATTCAGGTGCTCCTGCACTTTCCTGAACAGATCACTGGGATTCCCTTGTATTCCATGCACTTCCAATAAGTAGCTTCAGGGGATCCTTGACTTCCCTTAGACTACACCCAAGATGTAAGTCCCTATTTACTCCCTTTCTTTGAACTATATAATATCGATGTAATTGTAAGTCTTGTGATTTGCATAAGTTTTGCAATGCATGATGTCTTAGGCCTTGCCAACTTTCTTTACTTTAACTGTTGCTATCTAAATGTAAAATGCAGCTATAACTTATGTACAATGCTCTGCTGGTCACGTGGCTAATGTATAGGTACTGATAGCTATGGACTATAAAAAGTGAATTGTAAAAGTCTGGAAGGTGAGCAGAACCATTTTAGAAAGACTTGGAGACTGGCTCTGCTCCCTGGATTCGAACTGAGAAATAAACTTCTTTCTACCAATTCCCTGCCCCTTTGTTTAATTGGTATCAAGGGGAGCAACTGACTGTTACTCGGAACATAAGATATCCTATAATTTTGTCAGGGGAGACATCAAAAGTTGACATGTGG
>NW_007215204.1:0-690 GCF_000164805.1 Carlito syrichta
GGTCAGAGTAATCACTTTAAAACACACATCTGAACATGTCATCCTCCTATATAAAATGTTTTGCCTCCCGGTCATTGCCTGACATTCTTAGCATGCTGACAACATGACCTGGCCCTTTCCTAACTCTCCAGCCTCTGTGTACACCATGCTTATTCTTTCTGCTCCTGCCATGCTGGCCTACTTTCACAGTTTTCCAAAATCTCTATACTTCCTTCTTTATAAGTTTTGCATATGCTATTTCCAAGCTACCACTCATTCCCTTGGGAAAGCCATTCTTGATCTTCATGACTAGGTCAATCACTCTAATTAGATATTCTTGTAGCCACTTTTAAGATTTATCACAGTTGCAATTTTAATTTATTTATGAGGTTATTCGATTTTTGTCTGCTTCTCCCACTAGACTACAAGCCCCTTTAAAGTATTGCTGTAAGGATTGAATGACATAATGAATACAAAATACTTTATTCAGAGACTGACACTTAGTAAGTGCTAAATTGATTTTAGTCTTGTCATTATTATTGGGATGGGGTAATCTTTAGCCATTGCATATATTTGGTTTTCAACCATAAATTCATCACCTGGTTTTTATCTTTTTTTTTAATGCTACCAGTGTTTCGTACATGCTTAGCTCTTTATAACTGCTTGCTAGTACTGTTGTTATTATGCATTCTCTGATTTTCTTCTATGAAG
>NW_007215205.1:0-1200 GCF_000164805.1 Carlito syrichta
AAGGCTGAGGTGGAAGGATCACCGCAGCCCAGCAGGTCGAGGCTGCGGTGGCCGGGAGCGTCCACTGCACTCCAGTCTGGGCGACGAAGTGAGACTTCAACTCAAATAAATAAATAAATAAATAAATAAATAAAGGAAAAGTTAAATGCTCTTGATAACGGAGAATTTTAAAGTAAAGGAGAACTGCCATTATGTATGTATTGGGCATTTATTAATATCACCTACAACAAGCCAGGAACTTGCTGTCATCTGATCAAGCTAAATACCATGCAGCCTTTGCACCCTAGCCTGTAAGGTAGTTTTGTTTCAATGTGGGCATCTCTTCTATTATGCAATAAAACTACATATTGCAGTGTTTTTATTTGCAGCCTTCTCTTGATTGTCTTGAAACACAGCAGCTTTGTGATGGTTAACAATTTATTATAACAATGGGAGATAGATGATAAGAATGTCTAAAATATACTGGGTTAATGACAGAGCTGAAGACAGGAAAGACAAGGTGGTTTACCTTAAATAGTAACTACATATAATTAAAAAGGTGAGTTTGCTCATCCAGTTAGGCTTTAGGAATATGCACCTATAGCTCTACATTTACAGCTAATATCCCACCTTTTGTATGAAAAGGCTTCAGATAAACAAAACAAAACAATACAAAATTTTGTTCCTGTGAAAGTCTAACTCTTACACCAAATTTCCTACTCATTTAACCCTCATCACAATTTTCTGAAGTAGGTTTTCTGAATATTCACACTAGCAGATAAGGGAAATATGTCACAGGGAAGTTAAGTGCCTTGTCCAAGATCACAGAAAGTAATGTGGCTGAAATAATCCAGAAGGTTCTTCTATACATTTGCGCTATAAAAATTATGCGGTCTTCAAAATTTAATGAAACAATTTACGATGTTTCCTTGGTTTCTTACTAATGATTAAGAATCCTTTTGTTTTACTAGTTTTCAGCTTTATTTAATGGCACGGTATTGCTAGAAAAGATAATTAAACTTTTCAAGTGAAAATTACTCAGGAAATCAAACAAATCCAATGAAGTGAAACATAGTTCTTCCCTGAAAATACCCTTTCTCTTTTTTACACTTCAAGCTTCACTCTCTTGAAATCAAAGTGAAGGCAAACCATTTCACACAGTCAGTAGTATATTAATATTAAACAAATGTTTAGAAAAGGACTGTCTTCTTTTTTTTTTTT
>NW_007215206.1:0-1121 GCF_000164805.1 Carlito syrichta
GGAGAGAATTTGCCCTTTCTCTGCCTTTTTGTCTATTCAGGCCCTCAATAAACTGAATTATACCACCCCCATTGGTAAGGGTGATTTTCTTTACTCGGTTTCCTGATTCAAATGCTAACCATATCTGGAAACATCTGCACAGACACACACTACAATAATGTTTTATCAGCTACCTAGGCATCCCGTCGCTCAATCAAGTTTACACACAAGTTTACACCATCACAGCGGGGTAAGCAAGGGTCTTTTGAAGTTGTGGGAAGAGAAAGCTAATAAAAATCATAAAAAGTCATCACATTCCCAGGAGAATGGAAAAAGCTAATGTGACTGACAATTGGACAGGCTTATCAAACAAGTAACAGATGAGAAAACATAAACAAATTCCAAGTCAAAATTCACGAAGATTTAGTTACTTACTATGTACTTTACTGATGGACAAATTCACCATGTCTCTAAACATGGCACTCTCACTAATTCCAAACCAAGAGTTAAACGCCTGCTCAGCCTCTATACCTATATATCTCATTGGTACCTCAAAACTAACATGTCCAATAACGAACATACTACATTTATATTGAACACATGTGTTTATGTACATTTAAATATGTACATATATTTGAATATGTGCATATTAGGTCTATGCATATATAGGTATAGAGAGAGATCTGTGGAGTGACTTATAGAAGAAAAATCTCTAGATTTAGAACTTAAAAAAAGAGAGAAAGACTGTACCAGAAAAATGTAGAAAAATAGTTATCACCAAACTTTTATCTGACAAGTTCTTGGCTATCCAGGAAAAAGAAATCTATATTAAGTAAGACTAGCACATATTACAGCCTCAAGAATGTAGATACCTAGGTGCAGGAAATCATCAAGGAGGGCTGCACTCCCTAATCTTCCTTCCTTACACACCCTCATATCACGAGCATTGTAAGTCTTAATGGCGTGCTTAGGCAAAGAAGAACATTCTTGTCTAGATCGACTTACATCCTTCACTTAAAGATCGTTTAAAGCTCATGGGAAAACTATGATAAGTGTTGCTTTCCTAAGACTCAATCCAAAACAATATAACAAATTTTCTCATGAACATCAGAGAAATATGAGAGAGAATAAAAAGTGATGTA
>NW_007215207.1:0-1458 GCF_000164805.1 Carlito syrichta
CCCCCATCTTTAAAATAAAATTAAAAAAAATAAAAAATTAAAAATAAAGAAATGAGTGAGTAAATAAAAGATGAGAAAGATAGACAAACAAGTTGATTGTTATCATATAATATGAGGCATTCTAAAGCATAGGTTTATTATATCCCTATTTGGGCATGTTATATCACAGGAGATAATGTATGTATTATATATAGTTTTATAAATTCTAAAATGCTATTTAGCTACTTTGACAACAGACTGGTAAGTTCTATACAGTACTGAAATTGTTCTCAAAGCACAGTCCCTGGAACAGCAATGTTAACATTACATGGTTAAGTTATTTGAAAAGTGAATTCTGAGCCCTATCGTACACTAATGAATCAGAATCTCTGGTGGTATGGCCCAGTGATCTGTTTTTCAACAACAAGCTCTTTGAATGATTTTCGTACATGATTAAATTCAACAACCACTGCTTATGACCAAAAAAAAAGAAAAATAGGAATGTAATTTGGCCTTTAATTTTGTAAAGTCTACATGTGGGGAGGTAAGACATTTATACCAATGACACTGGGTCACAAAAATCACAGGATGAATGCAAAATGCAAAGGTAATAAATGGGAGCAAGGGAGAAATGACTTTTGGTGAAAGAGGCTTCTGGGAGAAAGAAACTTTGAGCGAGAACTGCTGAGTCATGGTCTATAAAACATTCTGGATAAAAAGAAAAACAAAACAAACAAAATTTCTGTAAACTCAGGACAAAACAAAGAAAATCTGACAATTTCTCAAGACATAAAAAGGTAGTTTGTAATAGTTAGACATGCCTAGTTCCTATCCTGGCTCCTACAGTTATGAACTGAGCAAACTGGACAAACTCCTTAACCTCTCTCTGCCTGAGTTTCTTCATTTGTAGAGTGGGTAAAATAATAGTCCCTATCTCATAGGATTATTGGGAATATTAAATGAGGTAATGTACATACAATGATCAACTTACTATGGTAAAGTTTGGTAAATAGCATCTATTATTAACAAAAAATAGAATATTGAAGTTGAAAAATTGAGTGAAGGGTTTTCATCTAGACAACAAAGAAGAATTTACATCTTCTTTGTTCTAGATGCAATTTTCTTTGTTTTAAAAATAATTTTCAATATTATTTTTAGATTACTTTAAAAAATTTGAAATAACCTCAAACTTAAAAGTATAGTACCAACATTTAAAAAAAAAAGTCTCTTGAACCATTTGAATGTAAGTGGCAATCTCTTCCTAATATTTTAGTGTATGCTTCCTGGAAATAAGGATATTCTTTTATATAACTTCATCATTACCATCAAAATTAGAAAATTAACAAATGTCCCAATAAGATGTGCTTTACCATAGATAATTCAATTCAGAATCACGTTATCTTTAGTTGTCACGTTTTTTAAAAATTTTCTTAATTCTAGGACTGTTCTTCAGTTTTTACTTAATTTTTTGAACTTTGA
>NW_007215208.1:0-1520 GCF_000164805.1 Carlito syrichta
GGAGGCAAGGACAATCTAGTGGCAGTGAGCACATCTCATACCCAGATTTTGGCTTCTAAATATCATTCTTTAATAAAAATGAACCTTGTTTTTTGGATAAATGACTGGTTCCAGATTGGGACAGAAAAAGTACCAAATGAGCCTAGAATAATTAGTGCTACCAGAAAGTAAAGAAGTGCTCAGGAAATGACGAGGGCATGTTGAAAGAACACTGTAGCCAACCTGAGGTACCCAGTGGCTATATATGGGGTTTGAACAATAAAATAAATGGCAGTGATGAAGTATCACCTATAGAACAAAATATATTTCTATGAGTTTATGCTAGTACAATAATGTAATTAAATAAAAATTTAAAGGGGAGCAAGGGATATCTCTTCATTACATTAGAATTCTAATGAACACATAAAAAAGAAGGAATTTTTCTAAAAAAAAATCACCCATTGGTGAATACTACAGTAATAATTGTTGTAGACAAGAATCATCATGGATTTAAAAATCAACTGGAAAAATATAATGAGAAATAAAATATCCCTGTAATTTTATAGCATTTCTTCCATAAGATACTTATTAATAATACAGGGAAAAATAGTAACTTTGTAGTGGAAGAATTTGACAGACATCACTTTAGCCAAGTCATCAAAATTAACACCACCAATAACATGTTAATACGATGTCCTGAAAAAGGTATATGTCAATTCAATTCTATTTTTGCCCAAAATGCATAAGTGAAATTTAACCATGAAAAAATATTAAACAAACATAAACTGAAAGACACACTACAAAATAATAACTGATCGGCACTCTTCAAAAATGTCAAGGTCATGAAAATCAAAGACACAAAGAACTAACCAAAATGAGAAGAGATTAAGGAGATACAGCAACTAAATGCAACGTGCAGTTCTGGGTTAGATCTTGGGTTAGAAAAAGGACATTAATGGGATAACCAGTGAAATGTGAATGTCTATAGGTTATTTAAATTTAATAGCATTTTTAGCTTTGTTACAGTAATTATACTATGATTATTTAGAATATTAATTTTAGGGGGAAGCTGAATAAAGAATATATTGAAATTATTTGTACTATTTTTGCAAGTATGAAATTATTTCAAAATAAAAAGATTTTTAAAAAATTAAAATATTTTAATTTAAAAACATTTTATCAGTTAAAGTGGAACTTTCCCTTCCAATCCAAATAAGATTCAAAACTTGTAGATCTGCTATTCTGTTTTCACATATTCAAAGTTTTGTATGATTTTAGGAGCTCATTTTGTGACGTTGGAGATAATCTCTAGAGTAATAGAATCATTAATATGACAAATTGAGTAACACTTTTTTTTTTTACAACAGGTACAAAGCTAACAGACAATTTAATTTGCAAATTGTAACTGGAATAGATAATCACAGTTATAATCTAATGCTGATCAGTGAGTGGTTTTCAAACTGGAGATAGTATCAGAATTGCCTGGAGGCCTAGTTAAAATGTAAATTCCTTGGCACCAACCTCCTGAATTGCTCATTCAG
>NW_007215209.1:0-699 GCF_000164805.1 Carlito syrichta
AGTACCAAATGAGCCTAGAATAATTAGTGCTACCAGAAAGTAAAGAAGTGCTCAGGAAATGACGAGGGCATGTTGAAAGAACACTGTAGCCAACCTGAGGTACCCAGTGGCTATATATGGGGTTTGAACAATAAAATAAATGGCAGTGATGAAGTATCACCTATAGAACAAAATATATTTCTATGAGTTTATGCTAGTACAATAATGTAATTAAATAAAAATTTAAAGGGGAGCAAGGGATATCTCTTCATTACATTAGAATTCTAATGAACACATAAAAAAGAAGGAATTTTTCTAAAAAAAAATCACCCATTGGTGAATACTACAGTAATAATTGTTGTAGACAAGAATCATCATGGATTTAAAAATCAACTGGAAAAATATAATGAGAAATAAAATATCCCTGTAATTTTATAGCATTTCTTCCATAAGATACTTATTAATAATACAGGGAAAAATAGTAACTTTGTAGTGGAAGAATTTGACAGACATCACTTTAGCCAAGTCATCAAAATTAACACCACCAATAACATGTTAATACGATGTCCTGAAAAAGGTATATGTCAATTCAATTCTATTTTTGCCCAAAATGCATAAGTGAAATTTAACCATGAAAAAATATTAAACAAACATAAACTGAAAGACATACTACAAAATAATAACTGATCGGCACTCTTCAAAAATGTCAAGGTCATGAAA
>NW_007215210.1:0-476 GCF_000164805.1 Carlito syrichta
GTCAGAATGTAGTGAAATAGCTTTGACCCTGGAGTCAGGGGCTCAAATTCAGATGAATTCAAGTGTTTAATATCACTGTGTTTCACTATGTGACTTTTACATCTGATTCTCAGTTACCACATCAGTAAAACAGCTATAATGCCTTGTTGTACGTGCAACATTGGTTTTTTTCTGTAAGACAATGTTTATGAAAAAACTTGTTAAATTATAAAATCTATGCAAAGTCAGGATATAAGTGGCCTGTGCATTGATGATTCTTTTTATGCTCAAGGGAATGTTGAAAGCAATTTTCATTTTCTCACCTAGTGCAAATCACAAAGTTCCAGAATTATACTCCGTATACAAGTAAAACAATTTCTATTTTTCTCTACCCAATTAACACTTCAAATTTATCACTAGGTTTTCTTTCTTACTATTCTAGGAAGCAGTACATAAAACAAGCTCTTCAAGCCCTCTTTGAATTAAAAAAAAAAAAA
>NW_007215211.1:0-789 GCF_000164805.1 Carlito syrichta
TAATTCTGCTAGTGTTCCAGGTTCCTTCTTAGTTCAGAGTCCTCCATATGTTATTCCCTTAGGCCAGGGTTTCTTGATCTCACTACTAGTGACATGCTGGACTGGATAGTTCTTTTTTTGTGGACGACTGCTCTGTGCACTATAAGATGCTTAGCAGCCTGCTCAGCTAAATGCAAAGGGATCTCAGACACACACATTAGGGCCATGTGATATGGGTATAACATAGGGTTGATTGGAGCAAAACTTACAAGCAGAGAAGTAGCAGAGTGCATGCAATCCCCTAATCATTTATCATTCCACAGCACAAAATTGGAGTTAGATGTGCTGTATGCACCATGGACAGGTGCAAGCAGAGAGGGTCCTGTCTGGACCGGAGGGCTTGACTGAAAGCTGGACACACCATGGAAGCCCCTCACAAGTGAGAGTGAGTCCACTGCAGGCACTGTTAAATATTTATAAATGACCTAAGAAGGCATAGGAAGCATCTAGTTTCTCTAGGTAACAAGAAATATATCAAGGCATCTCCAGAGATTGCACAAGCAATATGCACACCAAGGGCCAAGGTCTGCCCACCAAGAGTTCTGGAGACAACTTTGCCTGACAGGACTGCTGACATCATCCCACACCTCAACCTCCCTGCAAACAGCAGCTGAGCCAACTCTTGGCTAAACGACCAAATGGGGAATAGAATTATGCCTCCAGGGTCATTCAGATTTGTCTATCATCAACTCCTTCTGACCTTCACCCCCTCTTCAGAGCACCTTCCCCACCACCAACTTCCACCATGTT
>NW_007215212.1:0-1214 GCF_000164805.1 Carlito syrichta
GCCATGTGATATGGGTATAACATAGGGTTGATTGGAGCAAAACTTACAAGCAGAGAAGTAGCAGAGTGCATGCAATCCCCTAATCATTTATCATTCCACAGCACAAAATTGGAGTTAGATGTGCTGTATGCACCATGGACAGGTGCAAGCAGAGAGGGTCCTGTCTGGACCGGAGGGCTTGACTGAAAGCTGGACACACCATGGAAGCCCCTCACAAGTGAGAGTGAGTCCACTGCAGGCACTGTTAAATATTTATAAATGACCTAAGAAGGCATAGGAAGCATCTAGTTTCTCTAGGTAACAAGAAATATATCAAGGCATCTCCAGAGATTGCACAAGCAATATGCACACCAAGGGCCAAGGTCTGCCCACCAAGAGTTCTGGAGACAACTTTGCCTGACAGGACTGCTGACATCATCCCACACCTCAACCTCCCTGCAAACAGCAGCTGAGCCAACTCTTGGCTAAACGACCAAATGGGGAATAGAATTATGCCTCCAGGGTCATTCAGATTTGTCTATCATCAACTCCTTCTGACCTTCACCCCCTCTTCAGAGCACCTTCCCCACCACCAACTTCCACCATGTTTCTGTGCCATGACTATTTCCTCTTTATTGCCTTTTATGTTTCACTACAGTCTTAAGCTGCTTTATTCACTCCCTTCCTTCATTTTTGTCATTCTTTATTTTTAATATCACTTTCAACAGATTCTTATATAATTGAGAATTATAGTTCAAAACATCCTCTGTTTTGGACGTGACATTTGTGCTACAGCTCTACAATACTTGTCACATTGAAAGGGCACTGGAGTCCCTTGTGAATACTGGTTTCGCTACATGCCACTGGGGTTTAACCTCTCAATGCCTCTTTTTCTCGCTCTTATTGTTCAGTGATTATTAAAAAACAAATTTAGGTGAAAGCACTTTAGACATTGTAAGTGCTGCTTAAATAAAAGACATTATTGAAGCTGTTTTAATAGCAGTGGTGGAGAACTTGTTTGCGGAGGCCAGGTGTTTCCATCACCTGATTTCATACAGGCTGGGAAATACTGCTCTGAAATAGTTAACAGGAAAGTTCAAATAATGATTTTTGCTGGTCAACTGCTTTACATTATTTTAAATAAGCACAAGACATTTAACTATTAGAGTATAAGCTTTATGGTTAAAAAATATTAAATAGCAGCTACTAAGGTTCTGAAAGCTGCCACTTAACCA
>NW_007215213.1:0-797 GCF_000164805.1 Carlito syrichta
CATTTCTGGTGGAAATGTAAAGTGGTGTAGCTCCTTGCAGAAATGGTTTGGCAATGTGTCAGAAAGTTGAACATAGATTTAATATATGATCCAGTAATTCCACTCCTAGGTATGCACCCAAGTTAATCAAAAATCTATGTCTATACAAAAAGTAGTACGTGAATGTTCATGGCAGCATTATTCATAATAGGCATTAGGTACAACTTTCAATTGTCCATTGATTGAAAAATGGATAAATAAAGTGTGATTTATTCATGCAATGGAATATTGGTCAGCCATACAAAGAAATAAAGTACTAATACATGCTATAACATGAATGAGCCTAGAAAACACTATTCTAATAAAAAACTAGACCCAAAAGCTCACATACTATATATTTTTTTTACATGAAATATCCAGGATATACATATCTGTAGAGACAGAAAGGAGATTTGTGGTTTCCAGGGACTGGAGGCAAGGGGATTGTGTAAAGATTGTTAATGCTTATGAGTTTTTTTTTTGGAGGGGGGAATAATGAAATGTTCCGGTATTAGGTATTAGTGATAATTGCACAACTTTACTCTAAAACCCAATTGATTATGGACTTTAACAGGGTGAATTTTATGGTATGTGAATTATATTTCAACCACAACAACCAAACTAAAACACTTTAAAGATGCAACCTGCTACTGGCATAGCTCGAAACCACCAACCTACATCTGTCTATATCAAATTCTGAATTTCAGTCTGTGTGTGAACTGTTCTCAGTATAACCGACTGCATAGGGAATGAAAAAATGTTCTTTTGGAGTGGCAGGG
>NW_007215214.1:0-908 GCF_000164805.1 Carlito syrichta
CCAGGGTGTGGATGCTGTTCTAGAGGAGGACCTTCGGAGATGCTGATGCTGGTGAGGGATGGGGGGTAGAAGGAGGGGGAAGCATCCCGCAGGGCACGTGAGATGGAAGGCGTGCGGAACGTGATGTCAGGGGGGTCAGCTTCAGGGAGACCGAGGGCAGGACGAGAGGCTGTGGGGTGCACGCATGAAAGCCACGTCATGCCGCAAGTGAAGGCAGGAGAAGGTGGCACTGGGGCCTGGGAGAGGGGGGAGACATGGTGGGACTATCCTTGGGGACCTTCTGGGAATCAAAACATAAACAAAGGAACACCGAAGCAGCACCATAGTCCGAGTTCAAGTCAGATGCACCTTGTGGCCCTGAGCCCGTACTGGACATACTGTTGTGGCTGGCATGTGGATGAAATCCAAGCCAGGTGCCTTGAGAACATGGAGGAACTGGGGGCTCCTGGGGGTTTGTGTGCCACGGGTGGCTCACTTGGAAAGGACTGAATGGTGGTGAGGATGAGCTCACCAGAAGCAAGTGAAGGAGGTCAGTCAGGAAGGTGGCCTGCGTTCATGGCAGCCAGCTGCGATGGTGTGGTCTTGGTGTTTTAAGAATTTTCAGGTTGTTGATGCTCAATAAGGAGGAAGAAAACTTAACATTTGTTGAGCATCTCAGGTGCCATACTACTTATGTGTTATTTTTTATTTTTATTTGTTTAATTTTTTTTTTTTTTGAGTCGGAGTCTCACTCTGTCATCCAGGCTAGAGTGCAGTGGCACGCTCACGGCCACCGTAGGCTCAACCTGCTGGGCTCAGGCAAGTGATCCTTGCGCCTCAGCCTTCTAAGTAGCTGGAACCATAGGTGCGTGTCACCACACCTGGCTAATTTTTTTATTTATTGTAGAGGTGAGGTCTCACCAAGTTGC
>NW_007215215.1:0-1296 GCF_000164805.1 Carlito syrichta
TTGAAGCTTTATTCACAATAGCAAAAGCATGGAACCAACCATGCTGCCCACCAAAGCTGGACTAGATAAAAAAAATGTGGTACATATACACAATGGAATATTATGCAGCCAAAAGGGCCAAACATACAGATTTCGTAGCAATATGGATGGATTTAGTCTATCATACCCAGTGATCTATCACAGAAACAAAGAACAGAATACCTTATGTTCTCACTCATAAGTGTACCTCAAACAATTATCATAATACTGTAAGAAAGGGACTGGCAATAGTGGGAAACTACCGGGGGAGGGAAGAGCACATCTCATCAGCAAGGGTACCTGCATAATCAACTTTTGTATACCTAACCCTGAATTGTACCCTACATCTTTAATAGAAATAATTTTAAAAAGTAAAGATAAAAATAAAAAAATAGAAAAAATAAAATAAAGTTATGAGAATGGAGAACTTTATGATAAACTACCACTTAATAGTGAATATATTTTCTCTACCTTATGATTTTCTTAGTAACATTTCTTTTCTCTAGTTTACTATATGGTGAGAACATAGTATATAATATATGCAGCATACAAAATATGTGTTAACTGACCGTTTACGTTATTAGTAATAGTATATTGCATGCTAGTGGTCATCAGTAGGATACTGGTAGTTAAGTTTTCAGGGAGTCAAAAGTTATATGCAGATTTTTGATTATGTGAATGGTTGGCATCTACCCCCAGGTTGCTCAAAGGTCGACTTTAGTTTGTCAGTATCTGTAAAATCACTTGCTGGGTTTTAAAAATTGAGATTGTTAGTATCTACAAAATTACTTGCTAGGATTTTAAATTCAGATTATGTAGAACGTAGCAATCTAGTGAGGAAGGATTGACATCTTGATGCTATTGAGTCTTTCTATCCATAAACATGAAATATCTCTCTATTATTTAGTTCTTTAATTTCTGTCATTTAAAATTTTGTTTAGTTCTTGTACATAGTTTGTTCAATTTATACCTCAATATTCCGTGTTTTGGTTTGAATTCGAATGTATCATATTTTTGATTTAATGTTCTAATTGTTTGTTACTGGTAGAGAGGAAAACAATTGACATTTGAATATTAACCTTGTGTTATGGGATGAATTGTGTCCCGCCTTCCCCAAATGAATTTGTTGAAGCTCTAATCCTCGGCATCTCAGAATATGATTATATTTGGACATAGGCCTCTAGTAGGACAATAAAGTTAAAATGAGGCCATTAGTGCGGGCTCTAGTTCAATCCAACTGTTGTTCTTATCAGAAAATGATATTTGGACATGGTGGGA
>NW_007215216.1:0-672 GCF_000164805.1 Carlito syrichta
AGTGTCCCTTTTACAGCGAGGCAGCAGGGACAGAGGGAGGAAGTCCAGCCTGGGCTGCATTCCCCAAGGAGAATCTACAATTGAAGTCAGAGAGGTCGAAGAACTCATTAGAAAGAAAGAAATATCTCTCATTCGCTCCCTTAATCCTACAGTTTCCTACCATTACCTCTCACAGTGAGAATCCTGCTGGCAAAGTGGTACGCAGGGAGGAAAGTTGAGAAATGAATGAGATCAGCCAGGAACTGCACAGATAAGCTGTAGAACAAACTGCCAGCTAAGGTTCTGCTCTTCAGTACAGGAGACTGATTTCAATATGTGACTTCCCTTTATCCATTCTTACATAAATTTGATTCTTACATCTATAAGATGATATTAAATTTCCTTTAAACCTCTTACATCCTTCACTTCTGTTTTTTTTCACTTAATATTATTGTGAATAGCCATAATTAATGTTAAAGTTAATATATATATATCTTTAATTTGTAAAAGTTAAAATCATAGTTTCTCAGACAAATGTGTGTGTGCGCAATTTAAAAAAATGTTAGGAACAATTGGTTAAGTTAGATACAAAGCTAGTTAATATCCCACAGAGTCATATGACATAATATTTGAGGTTATTTTCTTCAGAAGACATAATTTTTAGTGTTACTCTTTTTCTATTTGAATTCATAG
>NW_007215217.1:0-579 GCF_000164805.1 Carlito syrichta
AAGTTAATATATATATATCTTTAATTTGTAAAAGTTAAAATCATAGTTTCTCAGACAAATGTGTGTGTGCGCAATTTAAAAAAATGTTAGGAACAATTGGTTAAGTTAGATACAAAGCTAGTTAATATCCCACAGAGTCATATGACATAATATTTGAGGTTATTTTCTTCAGAAGAATAATTTTTAGTGTTACTCTTTTTCTATTTGAATTCATAGTGTATCCTTTTTTAAGGGTAATTCTTTTCTACTGGACAGAAATTATTTGCATCTCTTCCAGACCAAAATTTCTGAGTTAGCTTCTGTCCCTATAGAGTTGAATATGTCCTTTCAAGAAAACATTAAGCTCCTAAGCATGCTGCCTAGAGTCCCCTACTTCCCACACTGACTCTTTCTTAAGAACAAGATAAGTGATCACAGCTTACTCAATGATCACTCAGAATACTCCAAGGTTGGCATTTTTGAAAAGGAATTTTCTCACTACCTAAACTTACAATTTTTGTTTGTTTGTTTGTTACAGTTTGAATAATAAAGTCCATTCATGTGCTGAAACTTAAGGAAAATATGATGATACTAAGAGAA
>NW_007215218.1:0-1933 GCF_000164805.1 Carlito syrichta
CCTCAAGTGCCCCACATCTTTGATTCTTATCTCTCTCCTCCTCTGAGCCTCCTCATCTGCCATATTGGTATTGCTTTCTGCCTCTTTGACAGAAAGTGATGAAAGCAAGTGACTCTTGCTCGCCACTCAACTTCAGACCCCACACACAATCTTTTCCTGGCAGATGCCTACTTAACCACATCGCCTTTAGGCCTCTGCTTGAATGTCCCTCATGTTTGCCCTAACCCTGAAGATTAAGTTGGGTCCCACTGGTTTATTCTCATAGTCCCTGTTTTCCTCACTATTGACATGTCTTGTTTACTGTCTGCAAATCTGTGAGCTCTGTGGGTCCTTTTGTGTAACCCAGGGTCATGCCAGGAACATAGGAAGCATGCAAGAACTGTCAAATTTCTGTTGTTATTCTATGTGCTCTGGGGGTGGAGGTAGGGGACATGAGGTGAAGTGAGAAGAAGAAAAATTTTTACAACAGTTTCTGTGTGCAACTGTTCATAGCACTAAGTGTTTTATTTTCAGAAGAATTTGCATGAGCATATAATTTTGAGAATGAATTCTTCTGAAGAGAAGGACAAAGATTATTTCTAGGAGAACTTCCAATGCTAAATCACTGTGCTCTCCTCTCATCCAGGCTCTATTGTGTTCCTGGTACATTTTAATAATGTTCTTATGGCTACTGAGTTTAGATAGTTAGCATATCATGCGAGACAATAAGAACACAGGCTGTAGAGGCAGACAGTTCAGGCCAACACACAAGTATTGCCCATAGAAGGTTCAGAATAAGTCAGTTGCTCTTCTCATGATCTCACACTCTGGAGTGGGCAACAGGCACATGTACAAGGGGGGGGCTCCAAAAAACCTGGAATTTATTTGTAAAAATGTGTGTATTTGGGATTACATGTTTACACTTCAGTCACACAGTGTGTCTGGCAGCTGTTAACTTTCAATAATCATCTCTGTAGCAGATCCCTTTCTATTCTCTCACCCCAGTTCTTCTCCCTTTCATGCCTCCTTCGAAAACCCCAGCACCATTTGGGCTCTTGCAAAGGGCAGAGTTTGGCAAAGATGCTGATAGAGACATGTGGTCATCTGGAGAAAGAAATCCTGCCGGGGCCTCTGCCTAAGTGTAGCTAGGATTGCTACAAGATAGAGGCCTTTGGGGTAGATCCAATTAGCCTTTTTAAAATTCCCCCTTCTGAGGTAAACTGGTTTTTGTTTATGCATTTTATTTTGTGTTTGGTTTTGTTTTCATTTTTGTTTAAGTCAGTATTCTTTGAAGCTTGTTTTATATGCAGTCAAATACAATCCACGATGATACAGGTTTTCACCATGTGGAAACTGTATTAACAATCATCATCACCGTCATCATCTTTATCTATGACATGGCCTCAGGATATCCTCATCTGTGCTCTATGCTTTTTTTCCCTTGGGAGAGGGTTAAATTATTTTTTTAATTGATAAATAAAATATATATATATTTATGGTGTACAACACGATGCTTTTAAATATGTATGCATTGTGGAATGGCTAAGTCAAGCTAATGAACATATGCATTACCTCTGAGGTGAACCATCAAAAAATAAATAAACTTCAGTCACCTCCAAAGACCTCTCCTTTTGATGCAGTACACATATTGAGATGCTTTTTTCACTGCTCAAAACAGTTTGAACTCCAATTCTGATGTCTTTCAGTGTGTCTGCTGTTTTTTATTTCACCTCTTCCACGTCAGCAAAAACGTTTCTCTTTGAGGACTTTTTTCATCCAGGGAAAAAAAATGTCGCTCGGCGAAAGATCAGGTGAATAAGGGGGCAGCACAGGGGTCATGCCATTTGGGGTCAAAAACTGCTAAACACTTGGCACTGTGTAGGCAGGTGCCCTCATAAATCACCCATCATGAAATGGGCAAAGACTTTGAAAGAATCACAAAAAGAAAAAAAAT
>NW_007215219.1:0-758 GCF_000164805.1 Carlito syrichta
TTTTGCTTTTCTTTTATTTTTACCATGCATTACTGTGTTGCTGAGCTGTGTTCTCAAAACTCCAAATACCATCATTCCAAACGTCTTCCACCTTCTCTTTTATCTGGATCTTTTTCTTCACCTAATATTCTTCTTCATTTTGATTTTTCTCTGTAGTGAAGAACTGAGTCTTTGTCTGGCTTGGGACCCGTTTATAGATAATAGACTATTCCTTCCCGTTAATATCACATTCCTGACCTCTGGAAATTATCTGATTTTAGAGTGAAAAAAATTCTTCTGACTACCTTCCCTAAGTTGGCCCTCTATGTTTGAGCACAAGTCAGATGTGTTTATTTCTCCTTTTCCTGGGTCTGCTCCTACTTGATTGTTCCCACACAGATGCTGAGTCCAAACAGACTTTGTGGCTGTACTTGGTTTTGGTGGTGTTCTTGAAAACACCCAGTAATCTGGTTTGTTTGTAATATTGTCCATGGATTTTGGAGTTTGCTATCTAGTTCTTATTTCTGTTTTTATGCGAAGATTCAAGGATATTAAAAACCACTGTCAGCCAGGCTCGGTAGCTCAGCCTATAATCCCACGCCTTTGGGAGGCTGAGGTGAGTGGACTGCCTGAGCCCGCGGGTTCAAGACCCACCTGGGCAACTTGGTGAGACCTCATCTCTATAATAAAACAAAACAAAACAAAACAAAAATCACTGTCTTGTTGCCAGTTTTTATATTCTTCCTCTCACCATTTAATTGATTGGAGGCATTTAACTG
>NW_007215220.1:0-784 GCF_000164805.1 Carlito syrichta
TGGGGCAGAAATTGACTAGATAGAACATGACAAAGGGATGACTGGCAGTGCGTGGTGGCTCACTCCTGTAATCCCAGCACTTTGAGAGGCCAAGGCAAGAGAACTGCTTGAGTTCAGGAGTTTGAGATGAGACTGAGCAACATAGTTTTAGTAGTCCCAGCTAATTGGGAGGCTGAGGTGAGCCATGATCAGGCCACTACACTCCTAGCCTGGGCAACAGAGTGAGAATGTAACTCAAAAAGAAAAAAGGAAAAAAAAGTGGTAATTGACAGAAAATTGAGAAGACTGGCTGGGTCTAAATACAGAGATAACAAAAACACCTCTATCAAACTGGAAAGCAGACACGCACTTCTTAGTCAAGACAAAATCAGAAAAGTATGTCTTAAGAAAGAAAATACATTCCAAACATCGAGAGAAAAGTTGAGAATGTCCCTGCAAAACTGCCTCCAACTTCTTACTAAAATAGAAAGCAACATCACTTGCTAACAGAGAAGTCGACAGGTATGGGTCTGGGTATTTACAGAGAAAAGAAGTTCTAAAGTCTCTGTGTGAAAGATGTTAGGGAATCAACTGACAATGGAATATAAAACTGTCAATCAGCCCTAATCATGAAGCTAAGGTTTGAAAAACTTAATTTGTACTGGATCCAATCAAAATGGTTATCATTTTTTTTAGTGCCTTTGAAGACTTGGACTAACAAAAACAGACCTGCAGACTGCCTCTAGAACACAAATGCAGACAGTCCTGGGTATAATAAGCAGAAGGGAGGCAGACACACTGGAAG
>NW_007215221.1:0-705 GCF_000164805.1 Carlito syrichta
AGTGCAATGTAACTCGGGAGAATTAACATATGGACTTAGATGGGCATAGGGAAGCAAGAGATTAATATATGCGTGTATCAATTATTTATATAGTTTCCTTGAGAGCGTGTTCTGATGGGCTTGGGCATTGAGGTTGATATCTCACAAGGCCATTTCAGACAGGGAGTCTGAAATTTTCATTTTGACCAAGGGAAACCTAACTATTTCATATTCAAAAGTTAATCTTTAAGCATGTATCTTAGTGTTTAGTCTTAATACTGGATTTCTCTTCTATGTCTTACTTTTGTTTCTTAACCCTTAATGTCCCTTGAAGATGCAAATTTTTTTCTAGGACGTGTCCTAAAATTTATTTTCTATTGCTAAGAGATAAATACCAGATGTGTTTGAAGGTATTCATATTTATTCACATTAACTACAGAAAGCATACCAATCCTATATTCTGCTCTATGAATACAATAGTATTAAAAAATAAAAAGATAGACTGGTATATCAGTAAAAATTAAAAGAGAAGTTGATTTGTGGTTAGATTTACTTTGGGATGCATATGTATCTTATGTATGTTACACAGGTCATATTATACTGTATGATGTGTTACATATGCATTAACATATATATTGTTTTTGATCAGGGTCTTTCACACTTGACCCTTGGGTCGGGTTGACTTTCGGCTTTCCTTCTTCATTGCATTTTTTTCAGTATGATTTC
>NW_007215222.1:0-624 GCF_000164805.1 Carlito syrichta
CTGGAACTGCAGATGTATGCCACCACGCCCGGCTAGTTTTTGTGGTTTACTGTAGAGATGAGGTCTCACCAAGTTGCCTGGGCTGGTCTTGAGCCCCCCGAGCTCAGGCAATCCTCTCGCCTTTATCTCCCAAAGTGCTGGGATTGCAGGCCAAGACTTAAGTTTAAATGAGATTGCAAATATAGTATTTGAGGGACAGCAGTGCTGCCCTAAGTAAGACATCAGCAAATGCTAACGGAATATCGAAGAAGAAAGATTTCTCCTTTGAAAATCTTTTTCTTGGGCAGATTCCCTGAAGGAATAAGATTCTAGGAGAGTTGGGGAGTACATTTAACACAGTGGAAAATGTACAAAACTTAGCATCTAGTTAAGATAACAGCTTATGCACAGATAATTGATAAGAAAAGAATGTCCTTGTCACCTTCAGTGAACCATGGGTATTGGGTTTGTTGTCTTAATTTTGCAGGCATATCCTTTTTCAAAGGAAATACAAAAGTATCATAAGTAAACTGTGTTTCCATAGATGTCCTAAATGCCAGCCAATTGAAGATTGTAAAATCAATCCAAAAGCCAAGTCAACCTAATAATCTTTCAAATTAATTCTTCTTCCCATTAATATTTTAA
>NW_007215223.1:0-859 GCF_000164805.1 Carlito syrichta
TCTCTTGTGAGTCTGGTCACTGTTACTATCTCTGATCTGCACCAAGCCTGGGTATCTTGACAAACTCTAAATATGTCATCTATGTTTCATGCTGTGGGTCCCCCAGTGAGATACCATCTAAGCAGTCAGGTCCTCTGACAGCATGAAAATAAAATGCAGTACCATTTGGTGACTCATATTATGTTTTTTCTTCTCCCTTTAACAACAGGTGATATTTACTTACTATTTTTTCACAAGGACAAATAGAGAGAAGTCAGGAGAGTGCTGAACTTGAATTATAGAATCTGAGGAGGCAGAAGGGAAAGGAAGAGCTTGGTGTATCTAAATCAGCTTTCTAATACACATATGTCCCCAAGTAGGTTCATTTAAGCAGTTTAGAAATTAAAGAAAATGTTCAGGAAAACAGACAGACAACATCTCTCCTATCCTCTCTCCAAATATATCAAAGACATTGCACTAAAAAAAATGGCTCCTCACCCAGGTGTGGTGACTCACACCTGTAATCCCAGCATTTTTTGAGGCCAAGATGGGAGGATTGCTTGAGCCCAGGAGTTCAAAACCAGCCTAGGCAACACAGCAAGAACTCATCTCTACAAAAAATTTAGAAAATTAGCCAGTTACAGTGCATGTCTGTAGTCCCAGCTACTTGGGAGGCTAAGGTGGAAGGATCACCTGAGCCTAGAAAGACCATGGTGAAATGTGACCATGCCACTGCACTGCAGCCTGGATGACAGAGTGAGACCACAACTCAAAGAAAAAAAAAAAGGATTCCAGCAGCAAATGTGGAGCCATAATTTCCTATTTTTTACTAGATGACATGGGGCTGCTTTGAGATAAGTTCTGACAGCCATGGAGGTGA
>NW_007215224.1:0-1093 GCF_000164805.1 Carlito syrichta
ATTTACTTACTATTTTTTCACATGGACAAATAGAGAGAAGTCAGGAGAGTGCTGAACTTGAATTATAGAATCTGAGGAGGCAGAAGGGAAAGGAAGAGCTTGGTGTATCTAAATCAGCTTTCTAATACACATATGTCCCCAAGTAGGTTCATTTAAGCAGTTTAGAAATTAAAGAAAATGTTCAGGAAAACAGACAGACAACATCTCTCCTATCCTCTCTCCAAATATATCAAAGACATTGCACTAAAAAAAATGGCTCCTCACCCAGGTGTGGTGACTCACACCTGTAATCCCAGCATTTTTTGAGGCCAAGATGGGAGGATTGCTTGAGCCCAGGAGTTCAAAACCAGCCTAGGCAACACAGCAAGAACTCATCTCTACAAAAAATTTAGAAAATTAGCCAGTTACAGTGCATGTCTGTAGTCCCAGCTACTTGGGAGGCTAAGGTGGAAGGATCACCTGAGCCTAGAAAGACCATGGTGAAATGTGACCATGCCACTGCACTGCAGCCTGGATGACAGAGTGAGACCACAACTCAAAGAAAAAAAAAAAGGATTCCAGCAGCAAATGTGGAGCCATAATTTCCTATTTTTTACTAGATGACATGGGGCTGCTTTGAGATAAGTTCTGACAGCCATGGAGGTGATACCTGAGTAGACATTTTCCCCTTCTTTTTCAGTTTTCCATTCTGGTTCTTGTAATAAGTCTCCTTTTTATTCAGGCTTAGTGCAAAAAACCCACACAGGTTTGGCCCATCCCAATCCTTCAGTGCAACTTTTTGGCATTGCAACAAATAAGACAGTCATCCAAAAAGAGTTTGGACTGGGGACAAGAGATAGATGGTCCTGATTCCCACATTTTAACTTCTGGGGAAAATTATATGAGCCATCTTCCAAATTATATTAAGCAAGTAAATAAAATATGTGTATCTATAGGCACAGAATCTGGAAATGCTTCCAAAGAAAAGGGATTGAGGGATGGGGAAGATGTGAGAAGATAGTTAATAACTTCCACAAGTGCATACCTCATCAACAAAGGTACCTGCGTAATCAATGTTCATATACCTAACCCTGAATTGTACCCCACATCTTTA
>NW_007215225.1:0-760 GCF_000164805.1 Carlito syrichta
CAGGCACACACACACACAAAAAGATTAAACAAGACCAAAAAAAGCACCTAAAGGGTGTGCTTCACAGTGACGATAATAGTTATAAATAGCTGAGCACCAAATAACAAAGCAATGGTACTTATAAACTTGTTATTATAGGATATAAAAGGAGAAATAAACAGAATCACGCCGGTTCCATTCCTGTCTCTACAGTCTGTGACAAATCAAGTGGATAAAAATAAAATCAGTAATGTAGAATTCTCATATAATTTGCTACATGATAGCTCTGTTTTACACACACACACACACACACACACACAGCTCTATTCTCTACACATAAAGCATATTCTTATTTCAAGAATATTCAAGAATGCAGCATTTAGGAAAATTGATCACAATATTAGGCCACCAAAAAACTTCAATAAGTTCAAAAATGTAGAAATAGCATAGTCAACATTCTTTGATCACTGTGCAATAGAATAATAAAATTAATTTTTAAAATCAGATAAAATTCCATTTTACCTAAAATTTTTAAAAATTTATTTTAAATAAATTTCAATGTTCAAAGAAAATCCCTATTAATTCCTGGATCACAAAATAATATAAAATGAGATCACAGAACTTCTAGAAAATGACAATAACAAAAACAATAAAGTTCCTCCATATTAGAATCTGTGAGAGATAGTGCTAAGATAGTATTCAGAGGGACATTCATTGGTTTAAATACTTACATAAGTAATAAAGAAAAGAAGCAAATGATTCAAGCATCTAGTTCAGAAAA
>NW_007215226.1:0-739 GCF_000164805.1 Carlito syrichta
TTTAATAAAAACAGCAGAACTCTCTAACTTACTGAGTTAAAAAAATGGAAAAAGAGCAAGAAGTAAACTGAATCTTTGGGGAGAAAAAATAAAGAAAAAGCACTTTTTCTTTACTTTATTAGCTGTAGTTGCTGCCAGAAAAGCAATAGCTAACCTAATAAAGAAAAAAACTAGACTATGCAAATATATGAAATAAGAAACAGTAAGAGAAGAATAACCACAAACCATATTAAATTAAAATAATCATAAGGAACTACTTTGCCTAACTTCATAAAAGTAAATTTGAAAACTTGGATGAAACACACAATTTTCTTGGAAAATATAATTTAGCAAAATGGACGCTCAAAAGAGAAAGAAAATCAGGACAAACTGACTTTCATACAAGACAGAGAGAAAGTTGCCAAAGAACTCCCTCAAAAATGCTCACCTAATTTCACAGGGAAATTCTAAGAAACCTTGAAAGAAGAGCCAGCATTCACGTCTGCTTAAATTGTCCCAAAGCACAGAAAAGAAGGAAAACACTTGAATTATTTTAAGAAATGGAACATAGATTTCAAAACTTGAGATGTCATACTTTAACAAAGAGAACTACAAATCAATTTCACTTATTAATGCAAAAATCATAAGAAACAAGCAACTCAAAAAGTATATAAAATACCAGATGCGGTGACTCGTACCTTATAGTAGCACTTGGGAGGCTGAGCAGAAGGATCACTTAAGACCAGGAGTTTGAGGCTGC
>NW_007215227.1:0-986 GCF_000164805.1 Carlito syrichta
CATACCTCACCACAGCCTCCAACTCCTGGACCCAAGCAATCCTCCTGCATCATCCTCCCTGGGAGCTGGGACCATAGGTATGTGCCACTACATCTAAATAATTTATTATTATTATTTCCTGTAGAGACAGGATCTCACTGTGTTGCCCAGGCTGATCTCAAACTCCTGGGCCCAAATGATCCTCCCACTTCAGTCTCCCAAAGTGTTGGAATTATAGAGTAAGCCATCATGCTCAACCCAAATTGTATTATTATTATTTTATTTATTTATTTACTTATTTTTATTTTTATTTTTTGAGGAGTCTCAATCTACAGGAGAATTGTGTTGTATCTGGTACCACCTTTACAGCAAAATCCAAAAACACTTTAAGGTTGGTGGGTACATATCATAAGCTCTTCTACCTTCATCAGCACATTCAAGACTTTTTTGAAAAACGTTCGCAGGGGTTTAAGCCATAAGAACAAATATGACTAAAAATTTCATTCCACGGGAACATCCCAAGTCAGATTCACACACATAAGACTACCTGGTGGATAAACCTTTCCCCATGAGACTCATTTGGGTCTTGGTGCCTTGGCCTGTGTTGAGAATGATTCTGTATCTTGAATTGCAAGCTGGTGCTGAGGCTCCACACACTGAGGATGGGGTGGAAGCAGAAGTCCCAAACCATGACCCAGTCAGGATGCAGGAGCACACGGAGAAAAGGAGGCTGGTGTCAGCTGAGAGGCACAGCCTTGGACCACCGACAGCCCATGGAGGCAGATCTCACGACCCCAGCATTGAGTAGAGGCCTCAGTCTGCTCCTGTGAGATCCGAGAAATGACACTGACTGAGGCACTCACACTTCTTGTGGAAGTGGAACGGGAGAAGGCCATCCATCCCACAGCAAGAGCAGAAAGTTTTCCAAAGCACCTGGAGAAGTGCTGCTCAGTAAGATGCACGAAGCTGCGGGGCTCATCACCCGCCTCAGCCTTCCAAGTGGCTGG
>NW_007215228.1:0-1211 GCF_000164805.1 Carlito syrichta
TGTTGGAATTATAGAGTAAGCCATCATGCTCAACCCAAATTGTATTATTATTATTTTATTTATTTATTTACTTATTTTTATTTTTATTTTTTGAGGAGTCTCAATCTACAGGAGAATTGTGTTGTATCTGGTACCACCTTTACAGCAAAATCCAAAAACACTTTAAGGTTGGTGGGTACATATCATAAGCTCTTCTACCTTCATCAGCACATTCAAGACTTTTTTGAAAAACGTTCGCAGGGGTTTAAGCCATAAGAACAAATATGACTAAAAATTTCATTCCACGGGAACATCCCAAGTCAGATTCACACACATAAGACTACCTGGTGGATAAACCTTTCCCCATGAGACTCATTTGGGTCTTGGTGCCTTGGCCTGTGTTGAGAATGATTCTGTATCTTGAATTGCAAGCTGGTGCTGAGGCTCCACACACTGAGGATGGGGTGGAAGCAGAAGTCCCAAACCATGACCCAGTCAGGATGCAGGAGCACACGGAGAAAAGGAGGCTGGTGTCAGCTGAGAGGCACAGCCTTGGACCACCGACAGCCCATGGAGGCAGATCTCACGACCCCAGCATTGAGTAGAGGCCTCAGTCTGCTCCTGTGAGATCCGAGAAATGACACTGACTGAGGCACTCACACTTCTTGTGGAAGTGGAACGGGAGAAGGCCATCCATCCCACAGCAAGAGCAGAAAGTTTTCCAAAGCACCTGGAGAAGTGCTGCTCAGTAAGATGCACGAAGCTGCGGGGCTCATCACCCGCCTCAGCCTTCCAAGTGGCTGGAACTACAGGCAGGTACTACCATATCTGACTAATTTTTTGATTTATTATAGAAACAAGGTCTTGCCAAGTTGTCCAGGCTGGTATCAAACCCGTGGGATCAGGCAATATTCTTGCCTCAGCCTCCCAAACTGTTGGGATTGTAGGTGTGGGCCTCTGCACCTTGACTCTCTCCATTTTTCCTCTGCCATGGGAGCTCTAGTTTTGTCATAGTGTCCACACGTCTTCTCTGTGACCCAGAGGCAAACCTCAGTATTTTAAGCTAATCCTGATGGTTCTGAGCCCCTTGGCAGTGATTTACCTAGGGATGTTCTTATGCCCATTTCTGGCTTCATGTGATATAAGGAGGGGGACTTCTGGGCATGGGGAGGAAATTATTATTATTTTTTTTTTTTTTTGAGTTGGAGTCTCACTCTGTCGCCCAGACTGGA
>NW_007215229.1:0-804 GCF_000164805.1 Carlito syrichta
CTGAGTTGTAATTGTGCCATTGCATTCTAGCTTGGGCGAAAGAGTGAGACTCCAACTCAAAATTAAAAAAAAAAAAAAATTAAAATTAATCAGCTGAGTTTGATTAAGGGCAAGCTTAAGCTTAACTTAACAATTAACCTGACCAAATTGTCTTTCATTGTAAAAGAGAAGTTTTTCAGGCAAAACATTCCTCTGTACAGTTATTTTTACCAGACACAGTAAGTCAAAAACCATACAACTACTGAGCCAGCCCCAAATTCAGGCAAGGCAGCTTAAAATGTCTCCGACTTATAATAAAATTCAGGTTCTCAATGCTTTACATTAAACCTAAAGGCAAACGTTGCAAATTTGAGAATACCAATGGAGTTATATTTTCATGGTGCTGTTCAAATGGATATCTTTGCTAGCTTCTTTGTAGTAGGAGACTATGAAGCATGTAGGGGGCGAATAAATGGCCATGTTTCTGACTAGCTAATTCAGCCAGAAACCAGCAGGCCTATAACACTTGTTTTTGTGTGGTTGCACATGGCCCCAAGCCACAGAAAATTGCAGAGCGGCCTGGGAATGGCTACAAATGAACTCTTTCTCCCCATGACTTTGTGATCCCGAGGCTTTGAGCATTTTGGTGCCTCTCTGGAATTAATCATGCAACTCTCAGGCTCTCAGAGCTGAATCTCTTGGATGAAGTGGTTTTCTAGATCTTTCAGCCAGAGGTAGCACAGCCCGTCCCTCACATTCACGTTGCACACACCCCTCCTTAGAGGGATGTATTTATTCTTAGCTCGCTACAGTGACCCAAGCAAA
>NW_007215230.1:0-753 GCF_000164805.1 Carlito syrichta
AGTGGTTTTCTAGATCTTTCAGCCAGAGGTAGCACAGCCCGTCCCTCACATTCACGTTGCACACACCCCCTCCTTAGAGGGATGTATTTATTCTTAGCTCCGCTACAGTGACCCAAGCAAAGAGCAGGGGGCCCACAATCCATCAAGCAGTCTGCCAACCCACCAATCTGTGTCTACTGAGCATCTGCCAGGTGTCCAACACTTGCTTTCTAAATGTCATCTCTGGACCAGGTGCAGTGGCTCACGCCTATAATCCCAGCACTTTGGGAGGTCAGGGGAGGAGGACTGTTTGAGTCCAGGAGTTTGAGACCAGTTTGAACAAAATAGAGAGATCTTGTCTCTACAAAAATAAAAATAAAAAAAATAAGCCAGGTGTGGTGGTGTGTGTCTGTAATCCCATTTACTCAGGAGACTAAGGTGGAAGGATCACCTGAGCCCAGGAGGCTGAGGCTGGAGTGAGCCATGATTGTGCCACCGCACTCCAGCCGGGGCGACAGAGTGAGAACCTGACTCAAAAAAAAATAAAAAAGTAAAAAGTCATCTCTGGAGTTATGAGATGAGTGAGCAGAAAAGAGGTCTACAACAGCATCATGAAACAGAAAATCATTATCTGCTGGCTTATTGCCAACAGCCTAATTCATAAACAGCACAAAATAATGCGACGTGAGAAAGGCATCCTGTAAAAGGTACGATGCTTGCAGGAGAATGAAAGCAGTGGACAGGGTAACAACAGGAGCAGCTACACCCTGCACT
>NW_007215231.1:0-701 GCF_000164805.1 Carlito syrichta
TTTGAGTGTTCTAGGCAGGGCTCTTTTGGTTGCCTGAAGTCAGACACTTATTTAAACTCTTGGATCCAGGAAAAGCTGAACAAAAACTTTAGAAACAAGAAAAATTAAGCTGGACTTAGAGAACAGCCTCCTTTTTCTTGAGTTGGTCTCACTCTGTCACCCAGATTGGGTGGAGTGCAGTGGCATGTTCAAGGCCACCGCAGCCTTTACCCGCTGGGCTCTGGCGATCCTTCCACCTCAACCTTCCAAGTAGCTGGAACTACACGCACGTGCCACCACACCAGGCTTATTTTTTGATTTATTGTGGAGACGAGGTCTCGCCAAGTTACCCTGGCTAGTCTTGAACACCTGAGCTCAGGCAATCCTCTCACCTCCCAAAGTGCTAGGATTACAAATTTTATTTGTTTTTTTGAGTCAGGATCTTACTCTGTCACCCAGTACTCTGACTTAGTAAAACTTGTAAATACAAGTTCTAGTTACATTTCTGCCTACAGAGGAGATTGTATAAAAGGATGAAGGCTTTCATTTTTGTGTGTCTGTATGCACATATGCACATTCATACAGACTTTTGAGGAAGAACCTGGTAGTTTGTTTTTTTTTTAAATTTTTCCCTTCATAAGATCTTGAAAGTACTTAAAAGCCATAGTTATTTCTAAAGCAATGATGCTCAATGGAGAGGGGTGTGTGTGTGTGTGTGTGTG
>NW_007215232.1:0-933 GCF_000164805.1 Carlito syrichta
AGGGGACATTTGGCAATATCTGGAGACATTTTTGTTTATCACTACTGGGAAGGGGCATCTGGTGAGTAGAGGCCAGATATGCTACTAAACATTTTTACAGTGTGTAGGGCAGTCCCCTACAGCAAAAGAAGTGTCCAGTCCCAAATGTTTAGTCCGAGGTTGAGAAACCTTGTTCTGAAGGGTTAGGGGAAAAAAAAAAAAATCACAGAGCAAAACAAAATTTCAAAATGGAGAAGTCTTAAGTTTTTGGAGTTAGAGACATGACCCTTCATTGGTTTTGAATGCCTTAGAGGAAGTGAGAAAAAGCATACTTCTACTAAAGCCTGAGTTTAAACATATGAATTCACTTTGTTAAGCCAAATTTTGACTTTGATAATCATATATTTAGACCAATTTTAAGTTTTAACAGTTTATTTTAAAATTCTATTTGTTTTTTTGAGTCAGGATCTTACTCTGTCATCCAGGCTGAGTGGAGAGGCACGGTCATGGCTCACCACAGCGTTGATCTTTTGGGCTCAGGCTGTCCTTCCACCTCAGTCTCCCAAGTAGCTGGGACTACACCTGGCTGATTAAAAAAAGGGTTTTTTTGTAGAGATGGTGGGGGGGGGTGTCTCACTATGTTGCCTAGTCTGGTCTCGAAATTCTGGGCTCAAGCAGTCCTGCCTTGGCCTCCCAAAGTCCTGGGACTATAAGTGTGAGCCACCGTGCTTAGGTAAAATTTTCTAGATAACTATAGTCCAACATTAAACCTGCATCTTTGCAATTGACATTTATGAATACTGTAACTAAATTGGCATTTTCTCAATGCAAATAAGTTAAATTGCATCTTTTTTGTCCCTAGTATTTAAGTGTAGAGTAGTATTTCTAAGAAAAATAGAGATATACTTTGCTAAGTACAGTTTTACTTTTTGTCATGATATTTCTGGAAAGGTT
>NW_007215233.1:0-1403 GCF_000164805.1 Carlito syrichta
ATGTTTAGACCAAAATTAAAGACAAAAATTGAAAGAAAATTAGGGATATATAAGATAAAGGAAAGTTGTTTAGCTTGAGATTACCTGAAAAAAATGTAATGCAAATCTAAGCATACCTACAGAGTTTAGAAATTTCCCTTTCTTAGCACAACAGAGTCAAAAATAGAATAATCTGGTTCAAAAATATCAAGTGAGCGAGAAGAATATTTTCTCAATATAAAAAACCTCCCATGATTCAGTGAGGCAGAAATATGCAATGTCTTGAAAGTGGCCAGATTTCCAGAATTGGACTTTCACATACTGTTTGCCCCAGAAAACCTTTTCTTTTTGTGCGACTAGGTATTTAGAAATATTAGATGACTTGATATGGGGAATAAAGTCAATTAGAATGTGGGTCAGGGAAGGGAGAAATTCCACAATCCTCTTTTATTCTGCTATCTCCGTTTCCATCTCCATAATGATAATATCTACGATTGACCCACCTGGGTGTTCATATGACCCTATCTCTGAAAAAAAAATCTAAAATACTGAAAAATAAAATGATAAGTAAAGGAAAAACTAATAGAACAAATGGCTGCATTCCACTGTCTACCTCCCTAATTACTTTGATTTGAAGAGTATCCACTAAAAATGAAGGTGAACTAGGACATGTGACTTTTGTTCTTTTTTCTTTTTTTCTTTTTTTGCCCCTTCCTGCCTATCTTCAATATACCTGACAGGGTCTTGCCTCTGAAATGCAGATTAACATGTTATCCAGACTTTTAGGCCAGAAAATCATTGAGGAAATAAATAAACTCTAGGAAGGATGATTTAATCTAGCCCTCTTGTGTTACAAATGAGAAAAATTGAGTTCTATACAACGTATATAACCAGTAGAAAATTACACAGTTAATGGCCAAACCTATACTAGCATATTGAATTTTTGTGAGTTCATTGCTTTTTTTATACCTCTGCTTTAAAACTGTGTATAAATAGTCCTCAGCTTCTTATTATCAACTTATTTATTCTGTCTTTCAATTTTAGCAATCCTAATATATTTTATTCATGGAAACACTTGCTTGGGGCTTTCTGTATGTTGAAAAATAATGAGATATTAGGTCTATAATTAATCAGATTTTCTCTTTACTCATTGAAAAGCATAAATTTTAATTGTACATAGTTGTTCTACTAGTGGCACTCAAGTTTGCGTTGGCTGAAGATTCATTGCATATATGTACAGCATTTGAAATTTAGAACAGTACGGTTTCTAAAGGTCAAATGCAGTTTGTAAAGCATTTTGAATTTCCCTATGTATATTTTCACACCTTTTGTGTGTTTATGCTAATTGGCTCTGAATTGTTTTTATTATGTATAGAAACCATGACCTGGATATATAAAATAGCATAATATCATATTACATTGTT
>NW_007215234.1:0-816 GCF_000164805.1 Carlito syrichta
CAATATATTTCCAATATTTAATCTCTGCTATATATGAGTTACACAATAAATGTCTGTTCACTGAATAAAGAATATATTTCTTTCTAAATTTTTAATTTTGCCATTTAGAATGCAGGACACATTTTCTAACCCACATGGTTGTTACACTGCAGTTATGGTCTCAGTTTAGTGTGGTTATCTAATGTGATAGCCACCAGGCACATGTGGCTGTTGGGTACTTGTGGTTAGTCCAGGTTAAGGTGTGCTAATATACACTAGATTTCAAAGACTTGATATAAAAAAATGTAAAACATTTCAAATTTGTATGTTATTACATAATAAAATGATAATATTTTGCATATTTTGAATTAAATAAAATTTATTATTAAAATTAATTTCACCTGTTTCTTATTACTATTTTTAATATGGTTATTAGTAAATTTAAAACTACACATACAGTTCACATCACCTTTCTATTGGACAGCGGTATTCCAGAAAAATGACAACTTAAAGAATCAATTGTTAATATTGTTAATTGATATTAATATCATTAATATTAATTTTACTAACAAAGAATAAAGCAAGGTTATTTTAGTCTGAAATGGAAAGAGAGTGTTCTTTCCTTAATGAGCAAGAAGACAGAGTTGATTTACAGCTATACTGAGATCGCGGATATCTATATTTTGTTTTTGATTTTTATTCTGGAACGAGATAATGACAGTGGATTTGTGATGTGTTGTTCAAGGCCCACTATTTCCCTAGTAAGCCTCAATGCAGTAGTTTTACTGATGGTTGGCAACTGGCCTAACTGATTTAGCAGACTGCCTTAATCATTTC